>NW_006921641.1:1167108-1169374 GCF_000298275.1 Orycteropus afer afer | reverse complement strand
GACCATTGTCTGCCAACCCTATATATGTTCTTGGATACCCTCCCCATTTCATAGACATACCTAATTATTTAGCCTGTCCACCCATTAAGTGAAAATTTCTTGTTAAATATTCTCTTTAAAATTTTTTGCTCCCATTGTTTATTATGGTGGATACACAATGGACTTAAATTATCATGAGTATGATGAAGCATTGAGTAAAACTTCCTAAGGAAAACAGAGAAGATGACTAATCATGTCAGATGAGTCCTGAGGGCCATTGGGAGACTCCTAGTGGCCTGTGAAATAGTCTCCATGTCTGTACTCCAGGTGGATCATATAGATAGGTAAGCAAGTGAAGGGGAGCAAATGGGATCTTATGGTGGCTTCGGACTCTGGTGTATTCTGCCTGCACGTGGGGCAATTCTGAAAATGGCCTCTCTGCTTTGCAAATGATAGAATGGCATAATAGTTGTAGGTAATCTTGGAGCCTTACAGCCTGAGGTTCACATACTGTCCTTTTCACTTTGTGAAAAGTTTTTTATTTTTTTTATTAATTTTTTAAAATTCTTTTTTAAATTGTGCTTTGGGTGCAAGTTTACAGTGCAAAATTTATTTTACATTCAGTAGTTTGTGTACGTTTGATTTCACACCCTGATTACCATCCCCAACCATAACATACTCTCTTCCCCTCCCATCCCTGTGACCTCCCCCCCCTGCACCTATCTTAAATATGCACACCTGTCTAGCTTTCCCTCCATGTGACTGGTGCCCCATGGCTCATTGCTCTAAGGGGTGTATCTCCCTAGAGTATGTGGGTGCATCATCTTGGGTTGGGTGTTCTGCATGTAAGTCTTTCTACTTCTGTGCTGAAAGCTGATCTTGGGAGTGAGCTCAATACCAGACCCAAAGGGTATCCTGGGGCCACAGTCTGAGGGATCCCACCAGATTCCATCTGACCAGTAATTCTGGTCAGTTTTGTGTTTTTGAATTTTGTTCCCTGCTTTTCTTCCCACTCTATCCAGGATCTCCAGTTTTGATCCCTTCCAGAGTGGTTGGCATTGGTAGCCGGGCACCATCTAGTTCTGGTTTTGAGGTCCATCATATCCTTGTGTTAGGCAGGAAGGTAGAACAGGAGGACTGCCTGCCTTGGGCGCCTGAAGGGAGGAGAAAAGGAAGAGAGACAGTATATTTAAGGAAGTTAATGAGCCAAAACTTGCAACTGACTGCCTGTAAGATTCGGCCAATTAATCAGGGTCCTCTCACCCAAGAAGCCCAGCCCCGCCTTAAGGAGCTCCCTTTCAGAAAGTATAAAAACCAGTAAGTTAAGCAGTTGAACGTCTTTCCATTCCAAGGGAAAGACCCATCTCCACTCTTTTGGAGACTCCCATTCCTGTTAATGGCCCTTCCCACTCATGGGGAAATGTCCATTTCTCCTTTGGAAACATACTCTAGCTTTCAATAAATGATGCTTGTGTGATTGATGCTTTGTTAGCTTGTGTGATTGACAGCTTGTTAAGTTAGTTTGTCAAGCTGCCACCATGGAACACCACTGCTTGCTCACAATCACCTGAGGATGCTTACTAATGGATCGCTCAATCGCGAAGATTGTTCTCATGAGTAGGGAGAGGTCAGAAAAAAGGGGCTTCTTCTCCTCAATTACACTTGGACTAATTGTTTACAAATGCCTTTGATTTTCTTTACTCTTTTTTGATTCAGATGAAAGGAGACCAATAGTTGCATCTTAGATGGCCGCTGGAAAGCCTTTAAGACCACAGCCGCTACTCACCAAAGTAGGCTGTGGAACAAGATTTTTATGTACTATGCTGTGCCAGCTAAGCTTGGTATCTCCAGTACCATGGTGGACATGAAAAGGTTTCTTATCTAAGAAGTGGCAGTGCCATGTTAAAGTTCTGAAGACTTATGTGAGATCACATATCCACTAATATCCTGAGTTTAAGCACAGGATAAGATCCAGCACAGCATTTGGCACATCATCATTGTTCCATAAGTGATAGCCTTAGTTTTTAAAGAAAGTAGACCTTACTGGGAAGGTAAGTGTGTTTTCAGAAAGTCCTTTCTTTACCCTTTCCTGCGGGGCCCTTATAGCCTTAACTTAATTATTCATTCATTATTAAGCAATCAATGTCAATATGTCAAGACAATTAGTGCTAAGTGTACTAAATATATTTTTTAAAAGAACTAGACAGTGGGGCTCTGGTAGCATAGTGGCTAAGGCACTTGACTACTAACCAGACGGCTGGCGGTTCAAACCCACCAGCCACTCCTC
>NW_006921641.1:1148736-1167008 GCF_000298275.1 Orycteropus afer afer | reverse complement strand
GAAGGAAGGTTGGGCAATCCTACTTCCGTAGTGATACTGCCTCGGAAACCCAAGGAGGGGTCGCTATGAGTCAGGTCTGACTCGACGGCACATAACAACAACAACAACAGACAGTGGGGAGCAGAGTACATGTGGACCCCATCCTCATCGAATTTACCCTCTAGTGGGAGAACCAGACAAATAAAAATAAATCTTCACTGCAGTAAGAGCTATGAAGTGATCTGGGTAGTTTTAGGGACAGAGAGGAACAGATAAAAATCACTTAAGTAGGGTGGTGTGTTTCCTGCAAGGAAGTAACAGGAAAAGTACAGACAAATGGTTTTAAGTGAATGACCACAGCTGAATAATTGTGGCAGATGTTTAGAAAGAAAAAATGGATGTATTATTTTAGAAAACTTCTGTATTAAAGCAAAGTGCTGATTTTGAGATTTGACTTTGCTATCAGGCATTAGGAAAAGGTATTCACTTTTGGTGGGTGGAATATTGTTTGCTCTGTTTACAGGGCAAGAAGGCAATTTCCTAGTTGTTCTAGGGCAGGGGATGGCAAACTTGTCTCTTAAAGTGACACATAATACATTGTGTGGGCTATACACTCTCTGTTGCAACTCTTGAATTTTACCATGTAGCATAAAAGTAGTTGTAGACAGTACATGAACAAATGAGTGTGGCTGTTTTTCCAACTTTCTTTAGTGAACACTCCGGTGGCATAGTACCTAAGGCATTTCACTGTTAGCCAGAAGGCTGGTGGTTCATACCTGCCAGCCACTCCCCAGAAGGAAGATTGGGCAATCTACTTCCGTAGTGATATTGCCTCAGAAACCCAAGGAGGGGTCTCTATGAGTCAGATCTGACTCCACAGCAGTGGTTGCGTTTTTGCATTGGAGTTTGAAATTCATATACTTTCATGTGTTTCAAATAGTGTTCTTTTAATTTTTTTTTTTTCTCAGCCCTTTAAATATGCAAAAAGTGTTCTTTTAACCTGAGGACCATAACAGAATAGGAAGTAGACTTCATTTGGTCTGCAGGTCATGTTTGCTGACTCCTGTTCTAGGGCACTATGTCTATACTTACAAGGGAAAGAACAACCTTCAATGCCTAGAAATTCTGCTTGAAGCAGCAGCCAGTAGCAGGAGTGGAGAGTTATATGAGGAAGGGAAGACTCCTGGGGAATGCACTATGCTATCTCTGCTGAATTCTCAGCTCCTGCTGGCCTAATAGACATAGGCTTAAGCTTGCATTTAAAATCTTTTTTTTTTTTTTTTGCTTCATGAATCAACATTTAATGATAATGTTTCTCCTTGATGTTTCAGCTATAAACGTGCAAATTATGCATGAAATTTAAATTTTTTTTTTTTTTTTTTGCTTCATGAATCAACATTTAATGATAATGTTTCTCCTTGATGTTTCAGCTATAAACGTGCAAATTATGCATGAAATTGATGTACATTATTCCATAATGAACTAATCTGATAGAAAAACACATTAGGTATTTATATTGAAAACAAGCCATTCATAATGATTAAGACATCTTGAAAAGCAGAGCCACATTCCTGCAAATGTGAATGAATGGAAATTGAGGCCATTCAGTTATGCCCAGGAGATGGAGCTTTGGGCTCCTCTCATTCCACTGGCACTGGCCAATTACCTTAATGGTTATAGATTTTAAAATGATGAAAGATGTTTTTAAATTTTCTTTTTCCATGACATCATTTCCTGAAAGAATAATGCAATCCTATGTAGTATTGCTTTACAACCTCCGCCACACTTTGGGGTCTGGAAATATATTCATAAACAAAGAATTATGCTACTTGAATTTGTCCAAAATTCTGTAGATTCAAGTGCTTTGTTATTTAAACCTCATGGGTACTCTGCAAATGATTAAATTTAAATGATTACTTCTCAATTCTTAAGCATCTGCTTTTCACCTTGTTTTAAAACCTTGTGTGTAACCACTCCAATTCTATCAGTATTCACAAAAAGGACATCCTATTGTCAATAAGTTTTGTATGCTTAACACTAAATGCCACTTTAAATGGCATTTCTCTTTATAGGCCATAGAATTTCAGAGCTAAGGCCTCAGAGATGACCTATCCTAACTTCCTCATTTTACAGCTGAAGTGATGGGGAAGTGACTTCATAATTCATCAGTTTTATCATTAGCTGTAGGTGGTTTCTATTTCACCCTGTAATGAGCTTGTCTCCACTATACACTCAGAAATGCTTGTTTAGTGGTGTGTGGAGGAGACAAAATCATTCTGTCTCTCTTATAGTTTCTATTTTCCTAATAAATATATCTGTGGAGATGAGGAAATCACAAGCGGATTATCTTAGAAACATTTGTTATATGTAGACCATGTCTTTTGACTTTGACATTAGAAATTGCTCCAAATAATATTGTTACCTGCATGGTACAAATGATAACATGGTCAGCTGCTAATTGAAAGGTTGACAGTTTGAGTCTATCCAGAGGTACCTTGGAAGAAAGATCTGGTGATCTACTTCTGAAAAATCAGTCACTGAAAACCCTATGGAGCAATTCTACTCTGAAACACATGGGTTGCCATGATTCAGAATTAACTCCATCCACTGCACCTGGTGGCGGTATTGAGGGAATAAGTTAAGAGTGTGCATACTAACCTCCTTGGAGAGAACGAAAACAATATTATTCTAGTGGGAACTGCCCTGTAGAGGAGGCTGGGTGGGTGCTCTCTGAATATTAAGATTGACCAATAAGTAGCTGACCTGATAGCTAAGACTAGTGATGGAGTGGAGGTGGAAGGGTGCAGGAAATAACAATCAATACTAGGGCATCTGACTGGTCAGGGACAGATGAGGGAATCCAGATAACAATCAATATTTGCCTTTAGATAGGCAACAAATGGAGATAAATGCAAAATTGCAGAACTATACCCTGGATTTGGGGGCATGTTTTGGTTACCTTGTGCCACTCTGATAGGAATATACCACAAATAAGATACCTTGAACAAACAGGAGTTTATTCTCTTACAGTTTAGGAGGTGAGAAGTCCAAGTTCTAAGTGCCAGGCTCTAGGGGCTATGTGAAAGCCCCTCGACCTTGGGCTTTAGCTCTGCCTCTTGTTCCCGGCCCACGGAAGCTAGAGGCATCTCTTCACTCAGGCAGCTACTGGCAGCTGAGGCTAACTAGTCCAAGGTCAACAAAATAACATGGCATAGTCGCGATGTTACCAAACCACATGGCAGGCCATTAATTCAAGTCCATTGAAAGTCCCAAGTTGGCAGACATGGCAGGCTGCTGAACAATGACATGGCTACATGCAGGTTTCAAGTGTGCCATAAGCTAGAGACCATTCCCAAAGCTGTTTCTTATATATGGGAAGCAGACCACATACCCAAATGCAGCTACTCAGCTGCTCACAGTAGATTCTACCATGAAATTGATTACCAGTCTCATCATGGGGAATACTACATCCAGCTGCCCAACCACTCAACCAGGCCTAGCCAAGTTGACACACATACTTAACCACCATAGGACAGGACCAAAATCTTTGAAGAGGTCAATGAAGAGGCACACATATCTTCACTGGTGGCCTCTAAAATTGTTGTTGTTAGGTGCCATCAAGTTGGTTCTGACCAATAGTGAAATCCCATGTACAACAGAATGAAACACTGCCTAGTCTAGCACCATTCTCACAATCATTGCTATGTTTGAGTCCATTGTGCAGCCACTGTGTCAATCCATTTCTTTGAGGGTCTTCCTCTTTTCCACTGACCCTCTCTCTATCTTACTAAGTATGATGTCTTTCTCCAGGGACTGGTCCTTCCTGACAACATGATCAAAGTATGAGAGACAAACCCTGGCCATCCTCGTTTTTAAGGAACATTCTGGTGTACTTCTTTCAAGACAGATTTGTTCTTCTGGAAGCCCATAGTACATTCAATATTTTTCCCCAACACCATAATTCAAATTATGAGTAATTCAAAAATTCTTCTACAGTCTTCCTTATTCTTGTCCAGTTTTCACATGCATATGACATGTTGAAAATACTGTGGTTTGAGTTAGGCACACTTCAGTGCTCAAAGTAACAACTTTGCTTTTTAAAACTTTATAGAGGTCTTTCGCAGCAGATTTTCACAATGCAATACATTTGATTTCTTGACTTTAGTTTCCATGGGCATTGAAAGAGGACTGTTGTTGTTATGTGCTGTCGAGTCAGACTAGGAATGAGAATTTTCCAAACTACGGAAGGGGAGCATAAAGGCCAGAGGTCTGAGGCAGAAGAAAGCCAATGATAAAGAGAAGGGAAAGCCCTTTACACAATTTAAACACTTTTCCTTCTGTCTGTTTGATCTCAGGGAATGAAAGTCTTTAGTAACCCTAACTTTCCACGGTAGCAGAGATGGCAAAGGCAGGAGAAAGCAGCAGGGTTGAGGCCAATGACCTGGTCCAGTGCTGTCTTACTCAGCAGTTATGCATGAGCCTTGTCTGCTTTCTCATGGTTTGTAGCATGTTGTATCTAACAAGGTCACTTTCTCTCCAGAGATTTTCAATTTGGAAATCTTTGTGTGTCTGTGGAAACAAATTCTTCATAAAAATCTGGGGATATGGAGATAATCAATGTCATTTTAACTTCTTTTATTATAGAAGAGAAATATAAAATACCATTCCATTTCAAAAATGTCTATTACTGCAAAAACACCAGGGAGGCCAAATGTTCTGACCTCCTCTAATCTCACAAGAGGAAGACAGAATCACCATCAATAGCCCAAGGCCTATTCCTGCGAGGCCACACATGCTGCCTCCCTCCAGCCCTTTCTACAACTGTTCCTCCCAAAGCACCCACCACCTCTCTCCTGGGTTCGATAATTCACTGCAGTGGCCACACAGAACTCACAGACTACGGGGTTTATTAGGGAAGCACCAGATTACAATTCAAGTTCAGGAAAAAAGCTCAGTCTCTCTCCCCAGCCCGCTGTCTCTCAGCCAAGTCTCTCACAGTCTCTCCCCCAGCAGTGCATGTCCCTTGGTGTCTTACTCAGCAATGCGTGTCTCTTGCCTCTCTTTCCCAGCAGCACGTGTCTCTTTCAGGAGCGCGTGTCTCTTTTGGCAGCATGTCTTCCTCAACCAGCAGTCAGAGAGAGTTCTGCCTCTAGGAGGCCTCCTTTTGAGCTTGGAAGAGTGGCCAAACTAGCCAATCATAGTATCAGAACTCTAAGCACCTGAGAGAGAACCTCCCATAACATTGTGTTGTGCTACGCTCAACAGAAATAACCCAGGTGGATAACATTTACAATCAGGAGCTCCTCAGTTGCTCATTCCACCACTGAGTTTACGATGACTTATGGGTAGAACAGCCATACTAAGTAATTTACTACACTGAAATTACCAATGTGGTGGTGGTTGTTATTTGCCATTGGTAGAGCCTAGGAATTGAAATTACCTTTTATGTATTAAGAATCACATTCATCTGACTATTAGCCAATGGTTTTTGTCTTTTGTTATGGTTCTTGTTTCAGTGTTTTGTGGTATCTGAATTTTAACACTATTGGTATTTTTTTTCCCAATTTTTATTGAGATTTGGATAAAAATTTACAGAGCAAATTTATTTTCCATACAGCAGTTCATACTACACACTTTGTTTCGGGACATTGACTGCAATTCCCCGCAATGTAACAACTCTCTTCCCACTTTCTCCCTGTAGTTACCTCTTCCCTGTATCCTTCCTTCCAATGCATTCCTGCCCCCTGAGCTATCTCCCTGTGCAAACACTGCTCTTTCATCCTTCCATGATTTATCACTCTAAGGAGTGTGTATCTACCTGATATAAATGTTCACCCTATTTGTCTGTCTATTGTTCGGCTGGAAGACACAGGAGTGAGTTCAGTTCCAGACCTGAAGGGTAACTAGGGGCCATAGTCTCAGGTGTCTCACCAGGCTCTATCAGACCAGGAAAACTTGACTTTTCTTTTTTTTTTTTAATGATTTTGAGTTTTGTTCCACATTATTATCCCACTCCATCCAGGATCACCTGCATCAATCCCTTTTCGAGTGGTTGACAGTGAAGCTCTTTTTGTATTTATAACATCTGAATTATAAAAAGATATGAAAAGCTGAATGTTTCTTTAAACCACATTGAAAAATCCAATGACTGTGGTGAAAATGTTCTGGTCCTTTCTTGATCCTCCCTTGCTCCTAGTAGGTGTCTGTATCTGGCCTCAGTTCTGACTCTGGGCAGGATGCATATTTCAGAGGATGCTAGTCAGCTTCAAGCCCATCTTGTTGCTCATTCCCCTGTTAATCAGGCTTTCCAGATATGGATTCTGGAAAAGCTTCACATGCATAACAACAGCACACATTTACCAGATCAATGATAACATCTATATCTTCAGTGTTGGGCCTCAATAATACCATCCTTTGAGTTCTGGTTAACTTGTTTTGTCTGGTTCTTTGCATTGATATCCAATTGCTTTGGATGGGTTTTTGATTCCCAATCTTGAGTCTCTTTGGGTTCAGTTTCTGACCTGTTGTTTCGGGTTCATCCCTAAATACCTGGAGCTTATTCTGTTCTTTGCAAATTATGGGCATGGGACTTGATCTGCACAACTTATTTTCTTGACGAAGTTTTAACTTTTGTGCATTTTGTAGTGATTGTCAGCTTCTACTCTATTAAGTCTTCTGGGCTATGGCCCTCAAATCAGCTCCTTCCAGGTGGACTTTGACTCACAGTGACTCATGGTGAACCCATTTGCTTCACAGAATTTTCATTGGGTGAGTTTTTTGGGAGCAGATCTCTGGGTTTTTCTTCTGAGGTGTTTCTCTGTGGAGCTCTGGTGGTATAGTGCTTAAGGCATTTGACTACTAACCAGAAGGCTGGTAGTTCAAACCCACCAACCACTCCTCGAAAGGAAGATTGGGTAATCTTCTGTAGAGATACCGCCTCGGAAACCCAAGGAGGAGTCACTTTGAGTCGGATCTGATTTGATGACAGTGAGTTTAGATTTTTTTTTTTTTCCATTTCTGGGTGGACCTGGATTTCCACACTTTTGTTTAACAGCCACATGTATGAACTGTTTGCACTATCCAGGGACCCAGGTTACAGGCCAGCCCTTCTTTATATTGCTCCCAACACATTCCCTAGCTTCATCATGCCAATGTCTTGATTCCTTCACCGTTCTTGCCCTTTTCTAACTCTCTGGACCCCATTCCCATGCCACTTACTAATTTTGTCAATACTTCTGACTTTGATCCTGAATATCTGACTTTATTTCTTATTCCATTCCAAAACAGATGTCAACACTAGAAGTCTTCCACATTAAACAACAACAACAATAAAAAAGATAAACTTTAAAAAGCTTAAAAAGTACCATACCATCACTGGGTTAATAAAAAGATGAGATTATATGCCACCTGTCTTACATATATTCATATCATAGCCCAGCCATATTTATTTTGATAGATTCTTATCTACTTTAAACAGAAATACTCTCAGAGAGTTCTATGTACAACATGAAAAACAATTGTAAGTTATATTCATAAATCCTATTTGAATTAGAAAGGAACTTGGCTCACCAGTACCCTTCTTCTCTTTGAGATGGCTGATACAATTTCCTTAAAATATGTCAATGCTTTGAAGGAATATGCTAGGGCTTTCCATTATTTATTGCATTTGATATAACATGAATATAATGCTTGCAACTAGATTTCAGAGTATTTGAGTTTTGATCATTTATCTTTTGATTTATTGGTTAAAAACATTTCTTTCACTGAGAGGTTTTCTATAGGATATTGTGAGCTATTACATGGTTTGTAAGTAACCAGAAAGTAAAAATAGAATGCTAATTTTGAGAATCCAATTGATAATATCCTTTTTAACTGGATTTTGTCATCAGGTAATATGATGTAGGCTTCCTTAACCTGATGGAGGGAGGCTACTTTCAAAACAGTCTCTGCCTTTTAATTGGAATGTTTAAACCACTGACATTTTCAGAAAACATTGATATTAGAGTTATTTCTTCTTCAAATACTTGATAGTATTCACCCATGAGTTTTCTTATTGGAAAGTTTTTGATATTGAATTGAATTTCATACATATAGTATATATATATATATATATGAATTATCTACTGATTTTCTGTTTCATATTGCATTGGGAATAATTTATATTTTAAGAAATTTTTCCATTTCATCTAATTTATGAAATTTGTAAATATAATATACTTGATAATATTTTCTTATTATCCTTTTATTGTCCATGGAACTTATAGTAATAACCTCTCCTTCATTCTCAATATTCGTAATATTGGTAATTTGTATTGTCTTTTTTTCTTGATCAATCTGTGTAGGAGTTTAATAATATTATTGATCTCTTCAAAGAAACAATTTTATACTTTTAATTTTCTCTGTTTTCTATTTTATTGAATTATACTGTTATAGTTATTATTCCCTTCTTTCTGCTTACTATGGATTTATTTTGCTCTTATTTGTGTAGCTTCTTTAAGTAAGCTTTGATTTTAATTGATTTTAAATTATCTTCTTTTCTAACATGAACTTTTAAGCTATAAGGCATTTGACTGCTAACCAGAAGGCTAACGGTTCAAACCCACCAGCCAGTCCTCAAAAAGAAGGTTGGGCAATCTACTTCCATATAGATACTGTCTTGGAAACTCAAAGAGGGGTCGCTATGAGTTGGATCTGACTTGACGGCAGTGAGTTTGTTTTGTGGTTAAGGATGGTTTTAAGCACAACTCACAAAGTTTAGCCACTTGTGGCTGTGATGAGAGAATATAAAAAATAGGCACACAGATGTTTGAACATCTTTTTTGTTTATATGAGTTGGAATCAACTTGATGGCGCTGGGTTTTTGTTTTTGTTGCTGTTTTAATGTTTACTTATTCATTAATTTTTGTTCTTAACTTTTTAAAATCACTCCTTACTTTCTTTTGGTTTACTCTGTTACCTTTCTCAGAATTTTTGAGTTGTATTCTTTTCTAATATGTGCATTTAAGCAAGGGTAACATTCAAAATATAACTAGCAGTGTACTAGGAATACTAAGAAAATTTAATGACCAATGATATATTCAGGTAAATATTGGCTATAAGTAGTCAGTATGTACGGCATCTATGTATTTGCCTTCTCTGAGGTGAACTCTAAATATACTCTCTAATATAACTGCAAATGCGGTTCTTTTTCTTCTAACCATAACTACCAAGGTCATATCTCTCAAGTTAAAGGGCACAATCCTCCAGACTGCCGAATCTGCCTGACTTCAGGAGTGAGTCACTGTGCAGGGTCCCCAGGACATGATCACTTCTGACGTGCTGGATAAGAATTCATAGGTTCCACTACCCCTTCAGGATGCCAGCCATACACTCAGTGGTCCCCAAGGCCTCATGCCCTTCTGACCTGCTGGCTACAATTACAGGATTCCTATTATCCCTTTGAGTCTGATAATTCATTGTTGTTGTTGTTGTTGTTATTGTTGTTCGGTGCTGTTGAGTCATCTCTGACTCATAGCAACCCTATGCACAACAGGACAAAACATCGCCCAGTCCTGTGCCAGCCTCACAATGCCCGCGATATCTGAGCCCATTGTTGCAGCCACTGTAGAAATTCATCTCTTTGAGGGCCTTCCCCTGTTTTGCTGACCAAGCATGATATCCTTCTCCAGAGAATGGTCCTTTCTGACAACATGACTAAAATAGATCAGACAAAGTCTAGCCATTCTTGCTTCCAAGAATCATTCCAGCTGCATTTCTTCCAATACAGATTTGTTCTTTTGGCAGTCCATAGTACTTTCAGTATTCTTCATCAGCACCACAACACAAAACGTCAACTCTTCTTCAGTCCTCCGTCTTCATTATCCCAGCTTTCACGTGCATATGAGGTGATTGAAAACACCATGGCTTGGGTGAGGTGCATCTTAGTCTTCAAAGAGACATCTTTGCTCTTCAACACTTTAAAGAGGTCTTTTGCAGCAGATTTGCCCAGTGCAATAAATACATTGTCTGATTTTTTCACTGCTGTTTCCATTGGTGTTGATTATGGATTCAAGTAATATGAAATCTTTGACAACTTCAATCTTTTCTCCATTTATTGTGATGCTGCTTATTGGTCCAATTGTAAGGATTTTTGTTTTCTTTATGTAATCCATACTGCAGACTGTAGTCTTTAATCTTCATCAGTAAGTGCTTCAAGTCATCTTCACTTTCAGCAAGTAGAGTTGTGTCATCAGTGTATAGCAGGTGGTTAATGAGTCTTCCTCCAGTCCTGATGCCAGATTCTTTTTCATACAGTCCAGCTTCTCGGATTATTTGCTCAATGTTCTGGTTACGTAGTGCTACTCTGACAAGAATATACCACAAATGGGATGGATTTAACAAACAGGAGTTTATTCTTACAATTTGGAGGCTTTAAGTCCAAGTTCAAAGTGGCAGGCTCTCGGGGCTGGGTGAAAGCTCCTCAACCCTGGGTTGCAGCTCTGCCTCCTGCTCCCAGCACACTGAAGCTGGAGGATTTTCTGTACTCAGCTGCTGGCTGCTGAGGCTGACAAACCTAAAGTTGACAAGTAAAAGGGCACAGTCCTGATGTTACCAAACCACACGGCAGGCCATTGACTTAAGGTCGGCAGAGCATAGTGGGCTGCTGAACAACAACATAGCTACATAAAGGGTTCAAGTGTTCCATAAGCTAGAGACTATCTCCAAGGCTTCTCCTTATATAGGAAGCAGACCGCATCCCAAAGGCAGCTACTCAGCTGTTTGTGGTAGCACCCACCATGGAGTTGATTGCCAGTCTCATCATGGGGAATAACTAACCACCAGCTGCCCAGGCAATTCGACATACAAATTTAACTACCACACTCAGCATACAGATTGAATATGTATAGTGAAAGGATATAACCCTGACGCACTCCCTTCTTCAAATTAGACCACACAGTATCTCCTTGTTCTGTTCGAATGACAGCCTCCTGATCTCTGTACAGGTTCCTGATGAGCACAATTAAGTGCTGAATTACCTTCAGTAAGATTTTATTTGCATGTGATATTAATGATATTGTTTGATAATTTCCACATTCTGTGGGATCACCTTTCTTTGGAATGGGTACAAATATGGCTGTCTTTCAGTCAGTTGGCTAGGAAGCTGTCTTTTAAACTTCTTGGCATAGAGGAGTAAGTACCTCCATCGCAACATTCAATTGTTGAAACATCTCAAAGGGTATCCTGTCAATTCCTGGAGCCTTGTGTTTTGCCAATTCATTCAGGGAGCTGTGACATCTTCCTTCAGTACCATTGGTTCTTGATCATATGCCACCTCCTGAAGACTTGAACATCCACCAATTCTTTTTGGTACAGTGATTCTGTGTATTCCTTTCATCTTCTTTGATGTTTCCTGCATCATTCAATATTTTTCCCATAGAATCTTTCAGTATTACAACTCAAGGCCTGAATTTTTTCTTCACGTCTTTCAGTTTAAGAAATGCTGAGTGTTCTTCCCTTTTGGTTTTCTAATTCCAGGTCTTTGCATATTTCATTGTAATAACTGACTGTCTTTTTGAGCTGCTCTTTGAAATCTTCTGTTCAGCTCTTTTATCTTGTCATTTTTTTCCATTTGCTTTATCTACTCCCTGTTCAAGAACAAGTTTCAGAGTCTCTTCTGACATCCATTTTGGTCTTTTCTTCCTTTCCTGTCTTTTTAATGACTTTCTGCTTTTGCTAATAATTCATTAGACTCTCAGAACTCAGAAAAGTACTATAGCTATGATGATAGTTTTATTATAGCAAAAGGAATATAAATAAAAAGACATATTGGATGAGTTCTGGCAGGGTATCCAACGCAGAACTTCCATGTCCCAAAAATATATGTCACTCTTCCAAACACTGATGTTTTTCATCAACCTTGAGTTTCAGTGTCCAGAGTTTTTACTGTTGTTGTTGTTAGGTGCTGTTGAGTTGTCTCTGACTCATAGTGACCCTACGCACAGCAAAATGAAACATTGTCCAGTCCCATGCCAGCTCCATGATCCTTGCTATAGTTCAGTCCATCCCAACAGCCACTATGTCAGTCCATCTCTTTGAAAGCCTTCCCCTCTTTTCAACCCTCCACCTTACCAAGCATGACATCCTTCTCCAGGGAATGGTCCCTTCTGACAACATGACCAAAGTAGGTGAGATGAAGTCTGGCCATTTTCCCTTCCAAGGAGCATTCCAGCTGCACTTTTCCAGGACAGATTTGTTAGATTTTTTAGCAGTCCATGGTACTTTCAGCATTTTTGCCAGCACTACAACTCAAAACCATCAACTCTTCTTTGGTCTTTCATTGTCCAGCTCTCATACGCATATCAGGCAATTGAAAATACCATGGCTTGTATCAGGTGCACCTTAGTCCTCAAGGAGACATCTTTGCTCCTCAGCACTTGAAAGAGGTCCTTTACAGCCGACTTGCCCAGTGCTATACATCATCTGATGTCCTGACTGCTGCTTCCACTGGCTTTCGACTGTAGAAACAAGCAATGAGAAGTCTTTGACAACTTCAAACTTTTCTTCATTTATTGTGATCCTGGTTATAGGTCCAGTTGTGAGGTTTCATTATATAGGCATGATTGATTGAATCCTTGACTATGTGATTGAATTCAACTTCCAGCTCCCATCCCCTTGAGGTTGGGCTGATATCACATGGTGGATGTTTCTGGAAAGGCTAGCCCCCATTTAGCATGAGTCATCTCATTAACATAAGCCGTCAAATGCAGTTTAGGAATCTCATGTATAACAAATACTCCAATTACTGAAGATTCAAGGCTTTACAGATTGATTACTCAAGAGGAATCAGGAACAAAGACCAAATTCTTTGGGTAAAGTTAATTTTACATCTCACAGTATGCCTGGAATAGTGTTTACTGACTCTATCGGTCTTGCATGATTTTCCCCAAAGTATCACCTTAGCTACATCTTAATTTTTGGTATAAGGTGGAATTTTATTGTTGAGAATTAAAAATATTTTGTGATTTACACTTGATTTTTAATTTACATTCATTAAAAGTACAGTTTCTAGCTTTCAACATTATTGGAGTGTGTTATATTGTTGTTAGGAGTCATCAAGTCAGTTCCAACTCATAGTGACCCTACATACAACAAAATGAAACATTTCTCAGTCCTTCTTCATCTTCATAGTCATCACTCAACAGCACATAGCAACAACAACAACCTGATAATTTGACAGATGGTTAACATTATCGTATTTGTGTGTTGTTGAGTTGATTCTGCCTCATAGTGGCATTATAGGACAGTGTAGAACTTCCCTACAAGACTGTAATCTTTATAGGAACATACTGCCAGGTCTTTTATCCCATGCAGACTGGTGATTTTGAATCTCTGAACTTCCAGTCAGCAGCTGAGCACTTAACCATTAAATGCTCACTACCTATAAACAACGATAGCAACAATAGAAAACAGTTGCCATCAAGTTAACTTCAATTGATGAGGACCCCACATATTTCAGAGTAGAACTGTGATCCATGGTGTTTCTGTCTTAGTTCTCTAGTGCTGCTATAACAGAAATAGTACAAATGAACAGCTTTAACAAACAGAAAATTATTCTTACAGTTTAGGAAACTAGAAGTCCAAATTCAGAGACTCTAGGGACTGGGTGGAGGCCAGATTCAGCTCTGCCTTCCAGGTCCACTGGAGCAAGCTGAAGTCTTCTCCTGATTCTTGCAGCTGCAGGGGCTGACAAACTCAAGATTGGCAGAGAGTACAGCAGATTGTTGGCTCACAGGCTGCAATGGCAATGATCCCTGGATAAGCAGGCAACGTGGCAAGCCACTGGTTCAAGCCCAGGAAAAGGAGATGATGATAAGCCAAATGCAAGATCCTTTCCATATACACTGGAAGCAGGTCATACCCTGAAGGCAATTCCCCTGCATCTGATTAACTGCTCACCTCAAATTCCACCATGGAGGTGACTACACCACATCCAGTCTCATCATGGCTAATAACCACATCCAGCTGCCAAGCCACTCAAAATCACAGCCCAGAGAAGTTGACATATAACCTTAACTACCACAGTTTTTAATGGGTGACTTTTTGATAGTAGATCATCAGGATTTTCTTCCAAGTTGTCTCTGTGTGGACTTGAATCTCCTCCCTTTTGCCTAGTAGCCAAAAGCATTAACCATTTGCACCACCCAGGTTACTCTCTACCAATCCCTTTACCAAAACCAAACCAAACTTACTACCATTGAGTTGATTCTGGCTCATAGCAACCCCATTTGGGTTTCCAAGGCTTTAAATCATTACAGAAGCAGACTGTCTCATTTTTGTCCATGGAGCAACTGGTATGTTTGAACCACAGATCTTTTGGTTAGCAGCCATGTGCTTTAGCCACTATGCCACCAGAGCTCCTTACCAATCATATAGTTAAAAGGATTTCCTGACTTAATCTTCACAAAACTTGTGATGTAATAGCTGCTGTTGCTCTCCTTTAGGAGATGAAGAACTGATCATTCAAGGTTATATAGCTAGTGATAGAATTTGTCTGTGTTCCTAACCACTATACAAAATGCCTCTTAGCCATCTTCACTGTTTTAGAAAAATGGAATGCTAAAGGCAGTAAAAACTATAGTAAGACTGCAACTGGGTGCACTCATTTTCAGGAAGTTTATTTTTGCCCTAAATACTTTTCAGAGATTACATCTACCTACATCTATCATGTACATTGCTATCCTGAGATTGGTTGTCCTTAGAAAAAAATATTATTTTATATATTACATTTGGAAAATGTCCACGTCTTTCCCAAAGTTAAGTGTCATTCAGTTCCAGCTCATAGCGACTCTGTGTACAACAAGACAAAACTGCCTGCTCCTATGCCATCCTCTCTTCACAATCATTACCACGTTTGAGCAAATTGTTGCAGCACCTGTGTCAATCCATCTGGTTTAGGGTTTTCCTCTTTTTCACTGACCCTCAACTCCACCCATGTGATGTCCTTCTCCAAGGATTGGTCTTTCTTGATAACATATCCAAAGTACATAAGACAAAGTCTCTCTATCCTTGTTTCCAAGGAACAATCTTGCTGTATTTCTTCCAAGACAGATTTGTTCATTAGTCTAGCAGTCCATCGTATATTCAATATTCTTCACCAACACCATAATTCGAATGCAACAATTCTTCTTCAGTCCTCCTTATTCATTGCCTAGCTTTCATAAGCATACACGGCAATTGAAAATATCATGGGTTGGGTCAGGCATACTTTATTTCTCAAAGTGACATCTTTGCTTTTTGTCACTTTAAAGAGGACTTTTCCAGCAGATTTACCAAATACAATACATCAATTTATTTCTTGACTGCTGCTTCCATGGGCAATGTTTGTAGATTCAAGTAAAATGAAATCCTTGACTACTTGAAACTTTTCTCCATTCATCATAATGTGGCTTATTGGTCCAGTTGTGAGGATTTTTGTTTTTTGTATTGTAGTTTAGAAGTTTATTATTAATTTTATATTGTGCTTTTCTTTTTTTTTTTTACATTTGTTGAAACTTTGGCTTAGTATATGGTTAATTTTCATAAATCTTTCATGTTTGGGTATATATATATATATATATATATATATATATATATTTAAATATATCTGCTGGAAAGAGCTTTTAAATTATTTTATTCATGTCTATATCCTTATTATTTTTTATGTTTTTGAGACAGACATATAAAAATCTCTGAGTGTAATTATGGCTACACAATTTATAAGCTTATCCATTGCTTTACTTATTTTGAGACTATGTAATTAAGTGTATTCAGATAAATTACTTTTATTTCTTCCTTGGGATTATTCCCATAGTTATGAAATTAATTATCCTTAATAAGACTTTTCTCTTAAAGTTAATATTGCCCAATTTTAATACTGAACTGAACTTACCATTGCTTAACATTAATGATTTATTTCTTATTATTTTATTTTCAAGTTTTTATGCCATGTTTTAGGTGTTTCTTTTGTAAGCAGTATACAGCTAGATTAAAAAAAATCTGTCTGATAATCTGTGTTTTCCAAAGTATTATAGTCCTTTTATTTTTAATATCATTTATTGTGGATGGCTAGATATTATTTTTACAAATAATTTCTTGCTTTATTTATTTATTCTTTTTTTAAAATTATTATGATTTGGGTGAAAATTTACAGAGGAAATTCAATTTTCATACAGCAGTTCACATAACTTTTTCTCATGACATTGGCTGCAATTTACCACAATGCAACAGTTCCTCTCCCACTTCCTCCCCATAGTTATCTCTTCCCTGTGTTCTTCCCTTCCATGCACTCTTGTCCCCTGAGCCGTCTCCCTGTATATACAAAGTCCTTCTATTCTCCCATGATTGACCTCTCCAAGGAGTGTACCTACCTAATGTAAATGTTCAGTTCATATGCCTGTCTTTTGTTCATCTGGAAGCCACAGGAGTGAGTTCAATCCCAGATCTGAAGGGAAGCTAGGGGCCATAGCCTCAGTGATTCCATCAGATTAGCAAAACTGGTCCTTTTTTTAAATTTAAATTATTTTGAGTTTTGTTCCACATTGTTCTCCCACTCTATCCAGGATCTTCTACAGAGATCCCCCTCTGAGTGGCAGACAAGTGGTAGCCGGGCACCATCTAGTTCTTCTGGTCTCATAGTCGTATAGGCTGAGGATCTCATGGTATACCAGTTGCTTGGACTAATTGTTTCCATGAATCTTTGGTTTTCTTCATTCTTCTTTGTTCTGGAGGAGGAGAGGCCCATTGTTGTATCTAGATGTCTGCTCACAACCTTTTAAGATCTCAGTCGGATCTTAAAAGTGAAACAATGTTTTTGTGTAGTATGTTATGCCAGTTGAGCTTGATGTCCCTGTAACTATGGTCCTAAGGTCACAGGCGCAACTACTTGCTCCTGGATAGCTGGCTGCGAGTCAAGAAGTGACTACAACCTTGTCCCTTGTCAGGTCTACTATACACCTGGGATTTATTACAGAACTTACAAATACACTTGTAGAAAAATTGTCTGCCAACCCTATACATGGTCATGGGATCTCCCCCCTGCATATATCTAATAGTTCAGCCTGTCCACCCTTCTATCCACCCATATATCAATGTTTGCCTTTACTGACAACACAGGACTGTATGTGCAAAAGGGTTCATCTTTGTTGTCTGTGCTCACATGTGCCTCTCTATGTTTTCCTCTTTCATTTGATACATTGCCCTTCTGTTCATCCAAATCCATATTTATCTCTACCTATCTATCAGTGTTCCCTCCCCTCCCTTCACATGCCTGTTAACCAACAAAGAAAATTTCTTTCCATATATAAACCTTTCCTTGACTTTTTACAATAATGGACTAACACAATAATTGTCCTTCTGTGATTGACTTATTTCATTCAGCATAATGTCCTCCAAGTTCATCCAAGTTACGTGGTGTTTTACAGATTCTATGTTATTCTTTAGGGTGGCATAGTATTCCATTGTGTGTATGTACCATAGTTTGGTTATCTGTTCTTCTGTCGATGGGCACCTAGGTTATTCCCTTTTTTGGCTATTGTAAATAGTGCTGCAACAAACATGGGTGTGCACATATCTGTTCTTGTCCTGGTTCTCACTTCTTTGGGATATATATCTAGTAATGGAATGGCTGGGTCAAATGGTAATTCTAACTACTTTTCAAGGAATAGCCATACTGCTTTGCACAGTGGTTTTATTATTTTACAGTCCCACCAGCAATGTATGAAAGTCTTAATCTCTTCACATCCTCACCAGCATTTGTTATTTTCTATCTTGTTGAACTTTACTACTATGGTGGGGCAAGATGGTATGTCATTGTTGTTTTTGATTTGCATCTCTCTAATGGTTAATGCTCAGAAGGAAGATGGGACAATCTACTTCTGTAGTGATACTGCCTCGGAAACCCAAGGAGGGGTCGCTATAAGTAGGGTCCGACTTAACGGCATATAACAACAACAACAACAATGGTTAATGATTGTGAGCATTTCTTCATGTGTTTGTTGGCTGCCTGAATATCCTTTTTGGTGAAGTGTCTATTTATGTCTTCTGCCCATTTTTTAATTGAATTGATTTGTCTTTTTGTTATTGAGGTGTTGGAGTTTTCTATAATTTCTAGAGATAAGTCCCTTGTCAGCTATGTCATTGTCAAATATTTTTTTCCCAATATGTAGTTTATCTTTTCACTCTTTTGGAGAAGTCTTTGGAAGCACATAAAAATTTAATATTTAGAAGATCCCATTTATCTAGTTTCTCTTCTGCTGTTTGTGCATTTTGGGTTATGT
>NW_006921641.1:1145405-1148266 GCF_000298275.1 Orycteropus afer afer | reverse complement strand
GGTCTATGTGTCTGTCATTGTACCAATACCAGACAGTTTTGATACTGTGGCTGTATAGTAGGTTTTGAGATCCGGGAGTGTAAGACCTCCTACTTTGTTCTTCTTCTTCTTCAATAGTGCTTTGCTTATCTGAGGTCTCTTTCCTTTCCATATGAAGTTAGTGATTGGTTTTTCCATATCCTTAAAGAATGTTGCTGGGATCTGGATTGGGATTACATTGAATGTATAGATTGCTTTGGGTAGAACTGACATTTTCACAATGTTCAATCTTCTTATCCACACATGTGGTATGTTCTTCCATTTATGTAGGTTTCTTATGGTTTCTTGGGGAGCTCTGGTAGCATAGTGCCTAAGGCACTTGACTGCTAACCAGAAGGCTGGTGGTTCAAACCCACCAGCCACTCCTCCGATGGAAGGCTGGGCAATCTATTGTGCATAGTGCTACCACCTCAGAAAACCAAGGAGGGGTCACTATGAGTTGGGTCTGACTTCACGGCACAACAACAACATGGTTTCTTAAAGTAGTCTTTTGTAGTTTTCTTTATAAAGGTCTTTGGTGTCCGTGGTAAGAGTTATTCCCAAGTATTTTATATTTTCGGTAGCTATTGTAAATAGTATTGATTTCCTTATTTCTTTTTCAGCAATCTCTTTGCTGGTGAAGAGGAATCCAACTAATTTTTGGATTTTGATCTTGTATCCTCCCACAACACTAAATCCTCAATTAGTTTCAGTAGATTTTTCACTGAGTCTCTTGGGTTTCCTCTGTGTAGAATCATATCATCAACAAATAGGGATAGTTTGACTTCTTCCTTACCAATTTGTATGCCTTTGATTTCCCTTTCTTGACACAATGCCCTGGCTAGGACTTCCAATACAATGTTGAATAGAAGTGGTGATAGAAGACATCCTTGTCTGGTTCCTGTTCACAAGGGGAATAGCTTCAGTCTCTCTCCACTGAGAATAATGTTGGCTGTTGTATTGCATATATGCCTTTTATTATGTTGAGGAATGCCCTTTCTATGCCTATTTTACTGAGAGTTTTGATTAGGAATGGGTATTGGATTTTATCATATATCTTTTCTGCATTGATTGATATGATCATGTGGTTCTTTTCCATTTTTTTTTTTTTTTTTTAATGTGGTGGATGACAATTGTTTTTCTAATGTTGACCCATCCTTGCATACCTGATATGAACCCCACTTGGTCATAATGAATTACTTTTTTTGGTATGTTGCTGGAGTCTACTGGCTTGGATTTTGTGGAAGATTTTTGCATCTATATTCATGAGGGATATTGATCTGTAGTTTTCCTTTTTAGTGTGTCTTTGCCTAGTTTTGGTATCAAGGTTATGTTTGCTTCATAAAATGAATTAGAGAGGATTCCATCCTTTTCTATGTTTTGCAATGGTTTGATTGGAGTCAGTTTTTCTCTGAATGTTTGGTAGAATTCTCCAGTGTAAGCATCTGGGTGAGGATTTTTTGGGTAATTTTTTTTAATGACCTGTTCAATTTCCTCTTTTGTTATGGATCTTTTCAACTTTTCCACATCATTCTGTGTTAGTTTATGTAAGTAGTGTGTTTCTAGAACTTTTTCCATTTCTTCCAGATTTTTAAATTTGTTGGAGTACAGTTCTTCATAGTATACTGATATTATTCTTTTAATTTCAGTTGGTTCTGTTGTGATGTCACCCATTTCATTTCTTATTCATGTTGTTTGTATTCTCTCTTTTCCTTTGTTAAACTTGCCAGTGGTTTGTCAATTTTGTTAATCTTTTTAAAAAAACCTACCTTGTTGATTTTTTTCTATTGTCTTTGTTTCTGTTTCATTTGTTTTTACTCAAATCTTTATTATTTCTTTTCTTCTGGTGACTCTACAGTCTTGCTGTTCTTTTTTTAATTGTTGGAGGTGGTGGTTTAAGGTGTTGATTTTGACTTTTTCTTCTTTTTTGATGTGTGCATTTATTGCTATAAATTGGCCTCTGATCACTGCTTTTGCAGTCCCAAAGATTTTGGTATGTTGTGTTTCCATTCTCTTTTGATTCAAGGGATTTTTTAATTTCATTTTTTAATCTCTTCTTTTACCCAGTCTTTCTTAAGGAGGGTGTTCAGTTTCCATGTGTTTGCTCTTTTTCTGTTGATCTCCCTATTGTTGATTTCTAATTTGATGGCATTATGATCTGAGAAGATGCTTTGCAGTATTTCAATGTTTAAATTTATGAAGGTTTGCTTTATGGCCTAACCTATAGTCTAACCTGGATAATGTTCCATGTGCAGTGGAAAAGAATTCATATCGTGCTGTTGTTAGGTGAAGTGCTCTGTAGTTGTCTATAAGTTCAAGTTGGTGGATTGTATTGATTAGTTCTTCTGTGTCTCTGTTGAGTTTCTTTCCAGTTGTTGTATCTGTGATTGAAAGTGGTATATTAAGTTTCCTAGTACTATGACTGTGGAGTCATCTATTTGCCTTTTCAATTCAGTCAAAGTCTGATTTATGTATTTTGGGACTCTTTCATTGGGTTCATAGATATTTATTATGGTTATATCTTCTTTTCAATTGATCCTTCAATCACTATATAAAGTCTTCCCTTGTCTCATATGGTGGTTTTTGTCTTAAAGTCAATTTGATCAGAAAGTAATATTGTCACTCCTGCTCTTTTACGGTTGCCCTCTGCTTGATATCTTTTTCCAACCTTTGATTTTTAGTCTATTTTTGTCTTTGTCTCTAAGATGTGTCTCTTTTGGTCAGCATATTGATGGGTTATGCTTTCTTATCCAGTTTGCAACTCTCCCTCTCATGAGTGGTGCATTTAATCCGTTGACATTCAGTGTAATTATTGACAAATATGAATTTTTTGCTGTCATTTT
>NW_006921641.1:1138256-1145135 GCF_000298275.1 Orycteropus afer afer | reverse complement strand
TGTTTTGTAGTTGTCCTCATTTGCCAACTGATGTATCAGGTTCCCTGTTTACTATTTTGTAAGCTTATTTTACTTTGGATAGTTTTGTGCTGTGTTGGTTTCTGGGTTATGTCATTGTGTGCATTAATGGTCAGTTGTTGTTTGCTATTTTTGGTTTTCTGTTCAAAGGAGTCCCTTTAGTATCTCTTATAATGTTGGTCTGGTTTTAACAAATTCCCTTAATTTCTGCTAATCTGGAAATCTCCTAATTTCATCCCCATATTTGAGGCACAATTTTGCTGGAAACTCTTGGTTGGAAATTTTTCTCTTTCAGGATTTTATGTATACCATTCCATTGTCTTCTTGCTTCCATGGTTTCTGTTGAGAAATGAGAGTTTATTCTTATTGGTTGTCCTTTGTAGGTAACTTTTTGTTTTTCCCTTGCTGCTTTCAGGATTCTTTCTTTGTCTTTCATTTGATGAGTTTGATGATGATATGTCTTGGTGATTTTCTTTTGGGGTCTATCCTGTTTGGGGTTCAATGGACTTCCTGATTGGATGTATTCTCATCTTTCATCATACCAGGGAAGTTCTTTTCCCAGAAATCTTGGACGATTTTCTCAGTGATTTTCTTTTACTCTGCCTGTTCTGGAATTCTGATTACATGTAAGATATTCCTTTTGATGGTATTCCACATGAACCTTAGGCTTTCTTCATTTTATTTTGATCTTTTTTCTGATTGATCCTTTTTCAAAGAAGTATTCAGGTATTTGTCTTCAATCTCATTAATTCTGTCTTCCATTGATTAGATTCTACTCCTTTGTCCTTTCAATGTGTTATCTGTTTGGAAATTTAGTATTAATCTTCTAGATTTCTATCTGTAAGTTTTGTGTCATGTCTAATTTTCCATTTATATTGTCATTTTGTTCTTGTATTTTCTTCTGAAATTGTTCTATGGTTTTGTCTGTGTTTTTTTAATTTTATCAGTGTTTTCCTTGGTCTGTCTCTCAATCCTCTGAAGATACTTAAGCATAATTCTTTTGAATACCTTATCAGGGAGTTCCAATGCTGCTTCCTCCTCAAGGACGTGTTCTGGGCCTGTATCCTGCTTCCTAGTTTTTCCTACTTTATCTTGCTTCTTTGTGTGGACTATGACGGTCTTTTGTCTCTGAGACATTGTGACATTGTTGTATTTAGGTCTTTGTTAACTGTGAAGACCAGTTACGGGTGAGTCTGGCTCTTCTTAGTGACTGTTTATTGTTGGTTAGTTGGTGGAGAAGGAAGTGATGGTTCTTACTCAGTAAGTGGAGCTGTAGTAGGTGCTGGTGTGATTGTGTCATGTGGGCACGGTTGCTATCTCCCACTCAAAAAAAAAGATAAAGCAATGATAGAAAAAGCATCAAAAAAGTAAAACGAACAGATAAAAAAGACACTGCATAAACACACAGGAACAATCACTAAAAAAAGGAAAAAAATAAATAAATAAAGAAAACTCTAATATCTGGGTGGGGGAAATAAGAGAAAAGAGGTAGAGTAGGAGAATAATGAAGAAAAAAATGGGAAAAATGCAAAAAGAAAAACAAGGAATGGGGAGAACAATGAGAAAGAAAAAACTGGGGACCTGGAACAAAGATGATAGAAAAAGCTGAAAACTGGAACCTGGGAAGAGGATAATAAAGAATCATAATAAGGATGAAATAATAATAGTAATAGTAATAATAATAATAATAATAATAATAATAATAATTTAAAACAGACTAAAACAAACAAACTAAAAAAAAAAAAAAAAGGAAAAAAAATCTGGGAAGGGTGGTACAGTGCACCCAGGCTCTGTCTGAGCACACAGACTGGGATGGAATTCTTGCTGGCCCAGAAGGTGGGTGGGAGTGAGGGATGGCCACACCTCCATTCATCAAGAGGATGTAGGGTATAAGAGTATCAAGGGGAATATTGTACCTTTCCAGTCATTGATGTCCGGAATGCCCTTGCAGTCCCCAGCAAGTGGAGTCTATTCTTAGGTCCTTGGAATCTGAGAAAGCACTCTTGCTTTAAATGGTTGGACTGCTTATAAACATTCAAAATTGCTGCGCCCTCCATACAACCTAAAGTCTACATCTCAGCCCATCACTCTCTTTGCTAACTCACTGCTGTGGAGTCAGATCCAACTTATAGTGACCACTCTTTGGGTTTCCAAGATGGTATCATTATGGAACTAGATTACCCAAGCTTCCTTCTGAGGAGTGGCTGATGGGTTTGTACTGCTAGCCTTTTGGTTAGCAGTCAAATGCCTTAGGCACTACACCACCAGAGTTCCCTCCCCTTTTATTCACCAGACACCAGGGCAATCCTCTGTGCAGCCCCTGGCTAGCAGGGCTGATTTTTAGGCTAATTCTTAGGTTCTAACATCACTTGGCAATATCCAAGCTGTCCATGCCATCAGGACCACTGACAGACTGCAGCTCTGTATGTCTCCTTTTTCAGTGTTTTCATGCAGGTTCTTCTACTAGTTGGAGTTTAGTCCACTTCTGTATCCTTCCTTTCAAAACTCAGGACTGCAGGGTTATCTTCTGTATCTGTGTTAATTGGTTCCCCTTTTCTTTGTTGAGAGGGTCTTTGTAGTTTGTCTGCATATTCTGCCATCTTATTGGAAGTCCATTCTTCTTGTGTTTTATTTATATTATGCTTTTCTTTTTCCTTCTCTTTTCCTACATCCTGTTCCTTTTCAGTTGCTCATGTTTTCTTTTATTCTTTTTCTTCCACTTCTAATTGGAAGGTACACATTATAATGCTATTTTTAAATGATCACTTTTCTAAGGTGAACATGCATATATAACTTAATAAAAGTTAAAGTTAATTAATATTTCTATCCTAGATTAGAGACTTGGAAACTTGCTCTTGAATGGAGAGTAGCTAAAATGAATGGAAAAAATGAAACATTAGAGCTGAGCAAAAGATTTCAAAGGGCAGCTCAAGAAGACAAAGCAAATTGTTATAGTGAAATGTGAAAAGATCTGGGATTAGAAAATCATAAAAGAAGAACACACTTTGCATCTTCAAGCTGAAAGAATTGAAAAAAATCAAGCCTCAAATTTCTATATGGTAGATTATATGGACAAAATATTGAATGACATAGGATGTATCAAAAGAAGATGGAAGAGATACACAAAGTCACTGTACCAGAAAAAGTTGGTTGACATTCAGCTATTTTAGGAGGTAGCATATGATCAAAAACCAGTGGTATTGAAGGAAGAAGTCCAAGCTACACTGAATGAGTTGGTGAAAAGTAAGGCTTCAGGAACTGACAGAATACCTATTGAGATGTCTCAACAAATGGATGTGGAACTGGGGGCATTTACTTGTTTATGTAAAGAAATTTGGAAGACAGCTACTTGTCCACAGACCAAGCTTCTTGCTGCACAAGACCTCTTTAATGTGTGAAAGAGCAAGACATCAATTTGAGCACTTAGTTGCTCTGAAGTCATGGTATTTTTCAGTCACCTCCTATGAATCTGAAAACTGGAAAAAGAGTAAGAAAGACCAAAGAAGAATTGATGCTTTTGAATTGTGGTGTTGGTGAAGAATACCAAAAATACCACAGATCTTCAGAAGAATGAACAAATCTGTCCTGTAAAGTGAAGCCAGAATGCTCCTTAGAAGCGAGAATGTCCAGATTTTGTCTCACCTACTTTGGTCATATGGTCAGAAGGGACCAGTCCCTGGAGAAGGACATCATGCTTGTTAAAGTAGAGGGTCAGTGAAGAATGGGAAGACCCTCAATGAGATGGATTGACACAGTGGCTCTAATAATAGGCTTAAGCATAACAAGGATCGTAAGGATGGTGCAGGATCAGGCAATGTTCCTTTCTGTTGTACATAGTGTAGCTATGAGATGGAGATAGCTCTAGGGCACCTACCATAGCACTATCAACAATCCTAGATAGAATGCCTTATGCTTTAACTCCATGTTCTCTGGCTACCACATACAAAAACCAAAACCAAACTCACTGCTATCCAGTTGATTTTGACTCATAACTACCCCCCTTGGGTTTTCAAGATGGTAAATCTTTATGGAAGTAGACTGCCCATCTTCCTTCGGCAGAGCAGCTGGTGAGTTTGAACTGCCAACCTGGTTAGCAGTCAAATCCTTTAGGCACCATGCTACCAGAGCTCTCTCTGTTATTTACTATACAAATGTAATTCATTTTTAACTTTTTACTTTCAGTGTAGTTTTTATGTTTATTTTCTGATTTTATTTCTAAACAATGCTTTTTGTATTTTACTTCCTATTGGAAGCAATTTTTCTTTTTAAGTGTGTCATTACAAGTTTTTTTTTTTTTTTTTTTTTTTTTTTATGGACAGTCATGGTATAATACATTTATCTGAGCTGATTTTGGAATGACTTTTTTAGACCTAGCTCTTTGTTAACTATTTCTCTCTTTGAGTGTGTTTAACCTACTGCTTAAACCACCTGCTTTTTTTTCTTTCCAAATTTCCATGAATGAAATTTTCATGTGTAAGTTAAATTTAGTTATTTTAAAATGGATTCATTCATTTTTAAAATCCAGCTTTATTCTACTTATTTATTTTATGATATCTTTCAGACTGTTCTATTATTTCAAGTTCTTGGTTTGCCAATTTTTCATGTGGACTGATTTTACCTTGCAGATAATTATTTCCGTACATGGCTTCTCATTTCTTATTGGTAACTCTGAGGGTTTCAGTAGGGGTTGCTTTTCTGTTAGAGTTCTATGAGTACTTTGTTACAAACGCATACTTGCAAAGCATTTTTTTTCTTCTTTCAGTGTTCTGGGAATAATAATTTAGCATAGTGCCTAAGGCACTTGAGTACTAACCAGAAGGCTGGTGGTTCAAACCCACCAGCCACTCCTCAGATGGAAGATTGGGCAATCTACTTCTGTAGTGATACCACCTCAGAAACCCAAGGAGGGGTCACTATGACTCAGGTCTGACTCGATGGCACGTAACAACAACAACAGGAGTAATAATGTTAGGCTTCAGTAAAATTAATTTACCAGGCTTAGGGTTCCTGCCCAAGGACCTCTGGTAGCACAATGCCTAAGGCATCTGACTGCTAACAGAAGGTTGGTGTTTTAAACCCACCAGCCATTCCATGGAAGCCAGAATGGGCAATCTACTTTGGTAAAGATTTACTGTTTCAGAAACCCAGAGGGGGTTGCTATGAGTTGGAATTGACTCGATGGCAGTGGGTTTGTTTTTGGATTTTGGTAGGGTTCCTGCCCAATCTAGGTATTGTAAAATGACACTGAGATGGCCACTGGTCTGGGACTTGTTTCTTGTGTGTGCTTCACTGAAATTTTTGCTGAAGTATTTCTAGTCTTTCTTTTTCTTTTTTAGCAGATTAGGCAAACCCAAGAAGGGTTTGTTATGAGTCAGGGCTGACTCGACGGCACATAACAACAACAACAACAACAAAGATTCTGGTTTCATTCTACAGACTAAATTCTAGTTTGCCTTTTGTGCAGTCCAAGGCCATGTTCCTTTGTCCCCACAGGGACATTTTAACTTCAGAATCTAGCAGCTAGGATATATATCATGGTCTGAAATTCCCAAGGGTCACAATAGTATTATTCATTCTTTTAACACTTAACTTTATTTTTCACGTGACCTTAAATTTCTTCATTTTTTTTCAAACTCAGTTATATAGAAATTAAATTCTTATTTTATCCAGTTTCTACATATATATTTAGTATAAGAGGGATTTGCATAGGCTCATTCCATTCTTGTGGCTGAATGTTTTCCATAGGCAGATATTGCTCATATTATAAAACATTAAGCACAAATTAATTCTACTCAAGACAGAGAAAATCAGGGATCAGAAAAACAGTGAATAGATGTACTAAAGATTAGTAAGTGAAGTAGTTGATTCTTTCTTAAAATTGTGGTCTAATTTTAATATGTATCTTTGAACTTTAGGCTTTTATAAATTGAGGTATGTTTTATACAGATTGAGATGTATAGATTTTTAGTGTGCAATTGGTCACTTTTAACAAATACTTAAGCCTGTGTAACTCAGACTCCTAACAAGATTATAACATTTTTATCATCCAAGAAAGTTCACTTATATTTCTTTCCAGATGGTCATCATCACTCACAAAAAGTAGTATAGTATTCTATGAATTTCAATTTGCATACATTATTTGATAGTGTGTTTCAAATCTTTTATATCTTTACTAATATTTGTCTACCCATTCTGTGAATTACTGAGAGAAGAGTAGGTTTTTTTTTTTTTTTAATTTCTCCATTTTTATTTCCTTATTGTTTTCCTTCACATGTTTTGAAGCTCTTTTATTGGGTAGGGAGATACACATTTAAGATGGTGTTGATTTCTTGATTATTTGAACATTTTATCATTATAAAATGTCCCTCTTTATCATTATTATGATGGTTTTAATATAATAAGTACAGCTTTTTTATGTTTATTGCTTTATAGTATGTTTTAACTATCCTTTTGTTTTCAATCACTATATGTTTTTCTGTCTATCTATCTATAGCATATATTTGGTCTCGATTTTTTTACTCGGTCTGACAGTCTTTGACTTTAAAATGGAATGTTTAGTACATGCAGTGTGGTAAATTACCTGGTATGGCTTTTCTAGCCAAAAGTCTTTGTAAACTCTGTGGTGAAATTTGCTGCGAGCAACTGAGGAGCTCTTGATTGTAAAAGTTATCCACCTGGGGTATTTCTGTTGGGCACAACACAAAGCAATATTCTGGGAGGTTCCTGCTCTCTCTCAGGTGCTTTTGTTGTTGTTATTTGCCGTGGAGTCGGACCCGACTCATAGCGACCCCTCCTTGGGTTTCTGAGGCAGTATCACTACGGAAGTAGGATTGCCCAACCTTCCTTCCGAGGAGTGGCTGG
>NW_006921641.1:1123993-1132226 GCF_000298275.1 Orycteropus afer afer | reverse complement strand
CAGAGGGAGTACAAACGATTGGTAAGTTTAAGTTTGAATTCTCCAATTACGTGGTATGGTTGAGTTCAGGGCTTAGTCATCCTTGCCTTGCCCCTGTTCCTGGAACTGGGGCCCGCCCTTTTGCTGGCCTTAATAGTGGCCTTTTATTGCAAAACTATATTAAACATTACATTTCTAATTTCGTATTTACATTTTTAATTCCACAATACCAACTACATAGCAAACTCAAGTAGGTTCAAAACTATTACCCTTGTATACTCAACATTTTAAAATACACATTGATATAAAAATGTCACATTTTGAGGAAAAGTTGAAGTATAATGTCACAAAAATAAACAAGATTTCACAGTTCTAAAGCACAAGGAACTGAGCTACCTAAAACATGAGTATTCTCTGGGGAAAAAACATTGAACTTAGAGTTAAGAGAACTGAGTTTTAGTCCTTAACACTGTTGCAATGATATTGTGCAGTTCACACGATCCTTTTGGGCCTTACTTTCTTTTTCTATGGAATAAAGCTGTAGCACATGATGGTCTCTAAGTTCCCTTTCATTTTTAACATTTATGATCCTTTATATGTCCTTGTATAGCTTGTATACCTTTTCTCTGTCTCATGAATAGAGGAACATACTGTTTTTCAGATGTTGCATTCTGAAAGTGATTTTGACTATTCAAAATATGAAATGTTAGAGTGTACATAAGTTGCAAAAAAAAAAAGGTTTTCTAAACATAATAGCTAGTTAGCTCACATGTATGCTTTTATGTGTCCTCTGAGTCATATCTTCTTTCAGTAGCTGCTGACAAAACAAGATTTTACTGCTAAAAGAGCAGCAAATCTAATATTGCTGCAAAAGAGCAGGCTGAATTTTATTTTGCTTTGGGTCATCAATAAAATTCTAGTCATGCTCTGATCCTACATACTTTATTGTTCCCTATGATACATCACAGGTAAAGAAAACTTTACTTTTTCAGACTTTGCAGAACTTTAAAGAGGAATTAAAAAACTCCTAAAAGGTCATTTATAGTTTTAAAGAGCTTAGCAAGCTTTCCCCCTGATTAGATATACTTAGTGATACATGTAAGTGGGCATATTCATTAGGGTAATTCTAACTACTGTAACAAATAGATCCACATATAAAGTGGCTCCCAACAATAGGCATTTGTTTCTTGTACAAGAAGAAATCTGTAGATGAACACATCAACAGTGTAGTTTCCTTCTTGTAGTCATTAAGAAATCTATATTGATGGAGGTTCTGCCATTATCCTGTGTCCCAGACAGATACAGGCTCTGACATATGAACATGTGGTTTCCACGGTTGTAGTAGTTATACCCACTCCAGAGGGGGAAAGAGCATGGTAGATCTTGTGAGGTTTCATTGGCCATTTTCTTCCATATTATGCCTTCATCTGTCTGGAGAAGAAGTGGAGAAATCACAGAATCAGGAAATAAAGTATAGTCTATAGTCTATCAGGAGCCCATGCTCTTAACTGGTCTTTTAAATTATCTGTGGTGATCTCAAAGTATTTGCCCAATTCTGGAATTCTACAAAATAGTCTGTAGTTTTAACTTAATATTATTATGAACCTACATTAATGAGCACAATGATGTTTTTATCTGAATATTTCCTATGATTTTCCAAAAAGGTCCTATTTATTCCTTGTCCCTCAGCTCTATGAATTAGATATGAGAACAGAGTTTTCTCCTTTTAAAGTTCTGGAGATCTGTACTTTCCATGGGAAATGAAGGGAACACAGAAGGGCACAAAATCCAAAATCTGACTTGGAGGTTAGAATGCTCATAAATTTCAAGGAAAGTAGTTCTTAAAACTCTCTAACTTAATCTATAGCCTTTTTTATACAGAAGAGGCTTCTTACTACTTTCTTCTAGATCAAAGAAGATGAAAAATTTTCTTTCTTTATTATAATATTATTCTCCAATAGCCTCAAATTTCATGTAAAAACTTAACTTGCACATGGATGTCTGCTTTGGGGAAAACAAAACACAATACTTGTTGTTCCATTTTCAAGTCCTAGAGGTATTTCTATCATATGCAACTTATTTCCAGATAACTCCCTTGAGAAGCTTCTGCTTTTTTAAATTTTTGTGGACAGCCATTTCATAATCCTGATGAACACAACACATGATTTCAGCTATCCAGACAATGTAGCACTGTAAATGGGAATGTGGTATTAACTAAGATGGAAGAAACTGTTCATCTCCCAAAAACTTGAGGCAAACTTGCCAAATGTTTAGGCACTTTAAAAAACATATCTGTCCAAAAGATCTTTGATTTTTCATAAATTTCCAAGTTAAAAAACCTTTCAGCTCTTTAATCTAGCGTAATCCTGGAATATAACTATAGAGACCTGAGTGGGCTTATCCTTTAGTGGAAGATGGCATAAACCTCAAACCTCACTGCTTTCGATTCAATTTTGACTCATAGCGGCTCCTCCTTGGGTTTCTGAGGCAGTATCTCTACGGAAGTAGGTTGCCCAGTCTTCCTTCCAAGGAGTGCCTGGTGGGTTCGAACTGCTAGCTTTCTGGTTAGCAGTCAAATGCCTTAGACACTATGCCACCAGAGCTCCCAAAAATGGCATAGTTCCATGATATTTATGCTTTTTGAAGACAAAATTGTTTTTTTAATTTAATTTAATTTTTTTTATGATTCATATGGAAAATGAAATAACCCACAATTGATAAAAGGCCCGGCTACTGGGTTGAGATATAGTCAGAATTGATAATATATCAATGATGTACTGAATATGTTTTAGGTGCCTGATTATTTAGGTGCAAAATTAGTTTGAGAAAAGTATAAACTAAGTGGTCAAAAAAAGAGATTTTACTGTTTTTAAAAGAGAGTTAGCTACAATGTGTATTAGTTTTAGAGTCAAAAGAACTTATTTTGAGTTCTGATACCTGCACAGAGGTCATGTGATCCTGGACTAAATAATTCTTAATCTCCCTTAACTTTAGTGTTTGATATTTAAAAAATACTTACCTTATAGGATGCTGTGGACACTAATGAAATAATGTGTACAAAGGCCATTTGAACTATCAAGGGCTATAACAATTTCAGGTTTTTATTATGATGTACTTGGATCCACAATCAATGCCCATGGAAGCAGTTGTCAAGAAATCAAACGATGTCTTGCATTGGGTAAAATCTGCTGCAAAAGACCTCTTTAAAGTGTTTAAGAGTAAAAATATCACTTAGAGGACTAAGGTGTGCCTGACCTGAGCCTTGGTACTTTCAATGTTGTTGTTGTTGTTATGTGCCGTCGAGTTGGCCCCGACTCATAGCGACCCCTCCTTGGGTTTCCGAGGCAGTATCACTACAGAAGTAGGAGTGCCCAACCTTCCTTCTGAGGAGTGGCCGGTGGGTTTGAACCACCAGCCTTCTGGTTAGCAGTCAAGTGCTTTAGCCACTATGCTACCAGAGCTCTTCGGTACTTTCAATAGCCTTGCATAAATGTGAGAGCTGGACAGTGAATAAAGAAGATCACAGAAGAATTGATACATTTGAATTGTGGTGTTGGCAGAGAAGATTGAATGTACATGGATTACTGGAAGAACAAACAAACCTGTCTTGGAGGAAGTACAACTGGAATGCTCCTTAGAAGTGAGAATGAGCAGACTTTGTCTCTCATACTTTGGTCATGTTGTCAGAAAGACCAGGCCCTGGAGAAGGATATCATGATGAGTAAAGTAGCAGATCAGCATGAAAGGGGAATACCTTCAATAAAAGAGGCTGACACAGGGTCTGTGACAATGGACTGAAGCATAGCAACTACTCTGAGGATGGCACAGGACTGGGCAATGTTTCGTTCAGTTGTATGTAGGTCATGGGAGATGGAAGCTGACTTGACAGCATCTAACAACAACAACGACATTATGATGCAATTGAGTATTGGGGTGTGTTTGGTGGTTCAGTGATAGAATCCTCACTTTCCAGATGGGAGACCTAGATTTGACTCCTGGCCAATGCACCTCATGTGTAGTCACTACCATCTGTTAGTGGAGGCTTGCGTATTCCTAGGATGTTGAACAAATTTCAGCAGAACTTTCAGACTAAGATGATTTAAGAAGAAGGGCCTGGAAATCTTCTCTCTTGAAAATCAGCCAACGAAAACTCTATGGATCAAAACGTTTTGAACTGCAACTGACAATGGGATGGCACAAAACTAGGCAATGTTCAGTTTTGTTGTGTGTGGGGTGCCGTGAGTCAGGGCAGACACAATGGCAGCTAATAATAACAATCGAATATTGAGAAGTGAAATGTGTATCCATCTTCCTGATACTACACCCACACATGCATACTTTTAGATAGTATAAATGAGAATTTTTCTATAGGGTTTATCATCGACTATGCACACTGAGTTTCAGTAAAAGTTAAATTTAATGCTTATGACAATACTCTCATGGAGAAGAACTTTATTTTACATCCTCTGCATAGGAATATCAACAGAAACATCCTTACTATGTACTGCTGTACATGTTAGCAAGTAGTATATGTCATGATTTATTCCTTCTGGTGGCCAACATTTAAGACCCAGGGAATAGTATCAGCTACTATGATTAACTTAGGTGAGTCCAAGATGGTTTGCTATCTATTGTCTGCATAACCTAAGACAAGTCCCTTACCTTCTCTGAGTGCTTCAGTTTCTACCTTTGTAAAATTGGAGGAAAAGGTAACATCATCTTTAGGGGTTTTTCCAGACTCTGAAATTTCTGATTCTGGGATCACTCCAAGGAGCTCTGGTGGTATAGTTTTTAAGGCATTTGAATGCTAACTAAAAGGTCAGTGTTTCAAACTCACCAGCCACTCTGTGGAAGACAGATGAGGCAGCGTGCTTCCATAAAGATTTACAGCCTTGGAAACCCAAAGGGGGTCACTATGAGTCTGAATTGACTAGATGGCAGTGAGTTTGTTTTTTTTTTATGGAGGATTACTCCATGTTTTATCTGATATTATCTAATTTTCAACACATGTTTAATCTCCTTGAGTTCAGGTAGAGCAGTGGGTCTAAGAACAGTTCATTAGGATATAAAGTAATGGTTGAACTGGGAACAATTTTTACTAATCATGAGTGAAATTTCTTCAGTGTTTTAAGAGAATGATTTGCGGTTGAATAAGATCTGAAATAAACTGGAGGTCTGTGAAAGGAGAAAAAAATGTTAAAAATGAATGGCTATACTTTTTAGTGCATAATTAATAAAAATAATTTAACGTTCTAGAGAAGTTTTTCCAGTGGAAAATTCTGCAGTGATGAAAATACTCTATACCTGTGCCATCCGATATGTGTGGGCTCTGTTGAGCAGTGGAAATGTGCTATTGAGCATTGAAATATGGCTAAAGAAATGAGAATTTGTGATGTTATTTAATTCAACTTAAATATCTTTACACGGCCAGTAGCTACCTTATTGAACAGCACAGTTTATAGTGAACGTAATCTATTTAATGATTTACAGACATCTTTCGAGTACAAAGTCTATCTTATTTATCTTGATTAAAACTAATACCAGGCAGATAGTAAGAGCTTAATACATGTTTCTTTTGGCATTCCACCCTCCCTGGAAAAAAAAAAAAATTCTGTAATTTTTTAAGAGTCAAGTATATTTGGAAAACACTGTATCTTATACTGCTTTCTTTAAAATTCATAAGGCATGTTAATATTTATATGTTTTGTGAAGTATTCTAACAAATATACCTATTTTGCTTTAAGTCTGGATCTCTCAAACTTGTTTCATTATATATTCCTACTGTGTGTGTGAGAGAGAGAGAGAGAGAAAGAAAGAAAGAGAGAAAGAGAGAGAATCCCATAGAATATGATTTGAGAAACACAGCTGGTTATTTAGAGACCTGGCTTAGTCAAATGGATGAGCTAACCATGGCCAGGTGCCTAGATTTTGCTTCCCAATATCATGAAGATGAAAAATATTGATGGATTGAAGGCCTTTTGAACAAAAAATAGGGTGAACATTCAGGTAACTGGGCTGGAAATTATTTAAGGACTCAGAATCCTTGAGGGAATTGGGAAAGGAGGCTTTCCCAGCTCCATATGAGAGGGGTATTCATAAGATGAGTGCCTTCTCATCGAGAAGCACTCATTGTTTTTAAATGTTAAAAATTTAAATATTTGTTCATAGCATATATCTCAAAATAAGCCTCTTAATAGTCCATTCTTCAGAATTCCTTTCTATTCTTTTTTGTAGAAACATAAGCTTGGGAGCTCTGGTAGCATAGTGGCTAAGACACTTGACTGCTAACCAGAAGGCTGGCGGTTCAAACCCACCAGCCACTCCTCGGAAGGAAGGTTGGGCAATCCTACTTCCGTAGTGATACTGCCTCGGAAACCCAAGGAGGGGTCGCTATGAGTCAGGGCTGACTCGACGGCACATAACAACAACAACAACATAAGCTAAAAACCTGAATTTTGCATTTGAAGATACAAGGATTTTCCCATGCATAAATATTTTTGAGATACATATTAAAACAGAATAAACAAGAAAACAACAAAACTAAGCACTTATCTTTGAGTTTTCTATGGTTGAAATTCTAGTTGGGATTGAATCACATTTAACTAAAAATTAGAATTGGATAATATCTAATTCAAATGCAAGAGGAAAAAATCACATCTTGATTACCTAGGTTTGCATCTTCCTGAGAGTGCATGCATAGAAGTGTGAGTGAAAAGTGGAGTTGCTGGAAACTACCTGGTAAAACACATTTTTTTCCCAGAGAGTAAAAGTACTCTGCTACCTCTTGGTTTATGAGGCAATGAAGTATTATAACACATAAATATTGACGCTGAGACCCATGGGATGTAGAAGTGCCAAACACATTTGCAAGACATAAAGACCACAGCTAAATGAAGTTACATCTTTTCCTATAAAATGCAATCTGCACCTCAATGGATTTTACCATCTTGTTGTGTTTATTTCCTTCATCTTTATAATTGGAGACATCGTGCTTGCCTGTTGAAAATAGACTAGTATTACTTCCTGAAAGTTAAACAACCTACTAATTATTCTTAAAATTCTGATTAGGTGTTTGTGGCTAAAATTAACACATCAGGAAAATGCCAGAATTCTAAGGAGGAAGATGAGAACAGGGAAATGGCTAGGTTATGCCATTAGAAAAACATTAGAAACTATATTCTGAAAGAAAAGATATTTTTGTTTAAAACTGAGAATATTGTGTTGCTTTTAACTTGCCTTGGAACAGGAAGAATTTGAATTCTGCCCATTGAAGACAGCTGTTGTAATATTTATTTAGTTTTCATTCACTTGGACAAAGGGGCAAGGTGAGAGAGTAGCTCATTGTATCAAAATTCTCTTCTGGAAAGTTGCATAACACAAGTTCTTGGCACAGTGTGTTGCATTCAGAGGACTGGTGGGAGCATGGGGAAACAGATGCCTTTCTGATCAGGATCTGCTTTTTGGCACAATGTAAGGATTCTGTGGTGAGCCATGAAGTTTTAGAGATCTTATTTCAACTGTGTATATATCTCTTCCCCAAACCAAATTAAGAATAGAAACAATAATAATTTATGCATTCATCTAACAAACATTTCTCTAGGAACTAATAAATCCCTGATGCTGTTCTAAGCTTTGGATCCAGCACTGAGCAGCACATCCTTAGTCCTTACTCTCATGGAGTTTACATTCTAGGGTGGCGGAATTGATAATCAGCAAATGAAGGGCTGAGTATATTTTAAACACTGAAGAGTGAAGGGGGTGATGTCATAAGTAGTGAAGTAGAACTCTTTGACAATGGAACTTAAGAGCTGAGACTCAACATGAGGAAACAGTCACAACAGGACAGAGAAAAGGAAGAGGAATAACAAGTACCAAGTCTTTAGAGTGTGAGAACTTCAGTTTTCAAGAACAGGGAGAAGACCAGGCTAATATAGCCTGGCCTAGGATAATTGTTGTTGTTGTTGTTGTTTGCCGTCGAGTCAGCCCCGACTCATAGCGACCCCTCCTTGGGGCCACTATGCTACCAGAGCTCCCGGCCTAGGATAATAGAGCCAGCTAAATGATTGCCTAAGAAATAGGCAATCATTTAGGGCCTTGTAGGACATGCTAGGAGTCCCTGGGTGGTGCAAATGGTTAACCTGCTCAGTTGCTAAAAGAAATATTAGGAGGCGGGGCAAGATGGCGGACTAGGCAGAAGGATTGCACAGACCCTCTTCAACAAAGAAAAGGGAAACCAATTAACACAGACACAGAA
>NW_006921641.1:1110979-1116483 GCF_000298275.1 Orycteropus afer afer | reverse complement strand
ACCCACCAGCCACTCCTTGGAAGGAAGATGGGGCAATCTACTTCCATAGTGATACTGCCTCGGAAACCCAAGGAGGGGTTGCTATGAGTTGGGTCCAACTCGACGGCACGTAAAACAACAATTAAAAGGTTAGTGGTTCAAACCCATCAGACACACTGCAGGAGAAAGATAAGGCAGTCTGCTTCCATAAGATTTACAGTTTTGGAAAGCCTGTGATGCAGTTCTAATCTGTCCTATAGGGTCGATATGAATTGGAATCAACTCAATTCTTGCTCCATGTTACTCCACACTTGTACCTGAGGAGGTGAATTTAGCTGGAGAAAAGTACTCGACCACACCAGCTGGTGTCAAACCAAACTCATACACAAATTCTAAATGGGTTTCTTCAATGCTTTGTCATATCATGCTTCTCTAGTTCAATTACTTTCTCACTCTCTTAGGTGGTATCTTATATATGTTCTCTCCTGAAACCTTGCCCATCTTCCCTTTCAGCTTAAGATCTTGCTTCCTATTTTACTGGGACAATTGAAGCAATCAGAAGAGAACATATCAGACTCTCATGAACACATATGCATCTGCATCCATTACCTTCTCACCTATCACTTGAGTATAGTGTCCATGCCTCTATCCAAAGTCACTCTCTCCATTTATCTTAGTTTCTAGCTCTTCTCACTTTCTACAGACTTCATGGTGGTAATTCTCTACTCTTATAGAGTGAAAGTGAAATACACAAAACTAAAATAACGGGTCAATGCTTTTTTTTTTTTTTTTTTTTTGCAGTGTTCCCTCCCCTCCCCTCCCACCCCTGGCAACCAACAGAGAAAGTTTCCTTCCGTATATAAACCTTTCCTTGACCCTCCACAACAACAAACTAATACTATATTTGTCCTTCTGTGATTCACTTATTTCACTCAGCATGTTGTTGTTGTTATTTGCAGTCTAGTCAGACCTGACTCATAGCGACCCTCCTTGGGTTTCCGAGGCAGGATCACTACGGAAGTAGATTGTCCAACCTTCCTTCCGAGGAGAGGCTGGTGAGTTTGAATCTCCAGCCTTCTGGTTAGCAGTCAAGTGCCTTAGGCACTATGCTACCAGAGCTTCAATTCATCCATATTATTTGGGGTTTTGTGGACTCTACATTATTCTTTAGTGCTGCATAGCATTCTCTACTCTTTCTTAAATAATTCAGTATTTCCTCTCTATCAAATAATTCTTATTAACATATAAATGTTTTTATTTTTCACAATTTAAAAATAAATGAGTTAATTAAAAACACAACTTTTGATCCCACTCTTTCAATAAATATTTCTTGCTTTTCTTCTGCAGCAAAACTCAAGAGTTGCCTATCTTTGCTATCTGCAATTTCTCCTCTTGTTATTAGGTGCTGTCAGATTTGTTTTCACTCATAATGAGAATAAAACACTGCCCAGTCCTATCCCATCCTCACAATCATTGCTATGTTTCAGCCCATAGTTGTGGCCACTGGGTGAATCCATCTTACTGAGGGTCTTCCTCTTTTTCACTGACACTCTCTACTTTACCATGCATGATATGCTTCACTATAGACTGATCCCTCCTGATAACAGCTACAGACTACGTGAGACAAAATCTCATCATCCTTGCTTTTAAGAATTATTCTGGTTGTACTTCCAAGGTAGATTTGTTCATTCATTCTCTTTTAATATCTCTAAAAACTTATACCAATGAAATGTCTTAATCATTATACCAAATTATTATCAAAATTGTTGATGACCTTTACATTGCTGGATCTAGTGTCCAATTCTCAGGCATTGTCTTAATCCTCAGTGTTTAACAGTGGATGGCTCCCTTCTCTTTGTTCTACTTTCTTCACTTGCTCTCCAGTACAATACACTCTTGTTTTCTTCTATCCTGTTGATCATTCTTGGTAGTCTCTTGCTGAATCTTCCTCTTCCTTGTGATTTGTTTGTTTGCTTGTTTTGCTTTCTTAATGTTGTTGTTGTTGGGTGCCGATATATAGTCAGGGGTATATATCATTAAGGAGTTCTGGTGGCTCTGTGGTAAAGGCATTGGGATGCTAATCAAACAGTCAGCAATTTGAACCCACCAGCCACACCACAAGAGAAAGATGCGGCAGTCTGTTTCCATAAAGAATTACAACTTTGGAAACCCTATGGGGTCAGTACAAGTCAGAATCGACTTGATGGCAGTGGGTTTGGTTTTTCTGGTTTTGTATATATCATTAAATGTGTAGATACCCATGTGTCCATGACCCACATTAAGATATAGAACATTTACAACATTCCAGAAGACTCTCTTGTGCTCTCTCCCAGGCACTACCACAATACCTAGCCTCTATTCTTACTACTGTTGCTACACTTAATTTTGCTTATTCTGAATAGAATACAAGGTAGAGAATATTGTATGCATTCTTTTTTGTCTGATATAAATATTATGTGTATGAGATTTATCCATGTTGTTTCATGGATCAGTACTTCATTATTTTCATTGTTGGGTAGTATTGTAGGAATATTCAATTTTTATGCAGCTCTACCATTGATGGGGATTAGGTTTGCCTTCCATTTCTGGCTATTGCAAATAAAGCTGCTATTTTTATTGATGTGTTTGGTTAACACAGTATTTATTTCTTGGGTTTTTACACAAGAGTGTAAGTTCAGGGTCATAAATTATATTCATATTCAGGTTTAATTGGTATTGTCAAACATTTTCCCAAAGTTGTACCAATTTATACACCTACCAACAGTTTAAGAGAGTTCAGATTGTTCCATATCATCATGATCACTTGATATTTATAGTCTTTTAAAATTTAAATAGTTTTATTATTAATTTTGAAGTAGTTCCACTCCCCTTGTCCTTTTCTCTATTCATGATAAATGAATAAAAGATTGAAATTGTCAAAGATTTCATTTCCTTGGATCTACAGTCAACACCCAGCCACCAAGGAATCAGAAGTCATATGGCACTGGGCAAATCTGCTGCAAGAGACCTCTTTAAAGTGTTGAAGAGTAAAGATGTCACTTTGAGGATTAAGGTGTTCTTGACTCAAGCCATAGTATTTTCAGTTGTCTCGTGTGCATGTGAAAGCTGGACAATGAATAAGGAAGACTGAAGAAGAATTGATGCTTTTGAATTGTGGTGTTGGTGAAAAATACTGAAAGTACCATAGACTGCAGAAGAATGAACAAATTTGTCCTGGAAGAAGTGCAGCTGGAATGTTCCTGGGAAGCAAGAAAGGCCAGACTTCTTCTCACCTACTTTGGTCATGTTGTCAGAAGGGACTATCCCTTGAAGAAAGAGATCATGCTTGGCAAAGTAGAGCGTTAGCAAAAAAAGAGGAAGACCCCCAAGGAGATGGATTGACATGGTGGCTGCAATGATGGTCTTAAGCATAGCAAGGATTGTGAGGATAGTGCAGGACTGGGCAGTATTTCATTCTGTTGTACATGGGGTCACTACGAGTTAGAGCCAACTCCATGGCACCTAACAACAACAACAACACTCCCACACCCCTTGTCTTTTTCTCTATTTACATTACTCTTGTGGTGATTTCATCTGCCTCATGCCTTAAAAATCATGCATTTTAGTTTATCTTCCAAACTAAAATCTGTCTTCTGAAGTGCAGGCAAACTGCCTACTTGACATCTCTGCTTGAATGGCTAATAAATATCTCAAGCTTATATATTTATAAGTGAACTCCTGATCTGCCCCCTAAAATTTCTTCCGTCTTTAGCTTTTCTCGTTTCAGTTAATTGAAACACCAATCTTTGAATTGCCCAGGTCAAAAACTTTGGAGTAATTTTCAACACTTGTCTTTAATACTTCAAAAACACTCACTCAGGAAACATACTGGTTTTACCTTCAAAACATATGCAGATTAGGACTAGTTCTCAAAGCCTGTAACTGCTACCCCTTCCAACCACATCATTCTAAGCACAGCAGCCAACATGACCCTCTTTATTCATAAGTTAGATCGTGTCACTCTTTTTAAATCCCACAAGGGCACCTTATTTCCCTCAAGTAAAAACCAAAGTACTTACAATGGTTTACAAGGTTCTATGCAACAGTCAAGTGGCCTTGATGTTCCTTTAATATATGAAGCGTTTTTCTGTATTAGAGACTTGTGATTTCTGGAATACTCTTCCCCAAGTTATCTCCATGGCTCAGTCCTTAATATAATTCTTTTTTTTTTTTTTTTTTGTATAATGTAATATAATTATATAATGTAATATAATAATATAATATAATTCATTTTTTTGTCCACCTTCTCTACTTCTGATACTCTGGTCTACTCTAACCATCTTATATTCAAATTTGAGCTTTTTATGCATCCACTAAGATTGCTAATCTCTCTGTAACTTTTCTCTACCTTTTTTTTTTTGTTGTTGTTCATAGAATTATCACTTTTTGACATAAGTTAAAATAAATTTATTTAATGCATCTTTTATTTGTTGTCTGTCTCCCTTCACTGTGTAAGCTCCAAAAAGACAATTATTCTTGTTTTCTTCACTATGCCAAGGGCCTAGTACAGTACTTGAAATTTTTGGTGGTAGACAGTGTTTGCTGAGATTATATGCCATTTTATTTAATCTTTGAAACAATCCATAAAGTAAGTAGTACCAGCTGGTGCTATGCAGCACCATATTAACCTGAGGCAAAATGGGAAATGTACTGATCCTGTCTTTATTTAGAATTTTCACACTTTCTTCATCATGGATTTTTTGCATTTACGTTGATTTTTTTTAAAAGATATTGCATTATAATATTATTTATATTATTATTACATCTATAAAATTATTTATATTTATATTGATTCTGGAGTTTTTTGCACCTTCTTAGTTTAAGCCCTGTAACATATTACCCCTATTTTATGGGTGAAGAATCTGAAGCCAGATTAAATCATGGGCTCATATTTACACCATTAATGAGATGAGAATCTTAGACCTGTCTAGTTTCAAAGGCTGCTTTCTTAACCTCTATACTATATTGTTTATATTCTTGCTTACTTTTGTGCCTTGTTCAATATTTACCCTTATATTTAGTGCAGAACTCTCAGATATACACACTCAAAAGGCATTTGTAAAATCGGACTAAATTTTTATTGTGGATCACATGTGGTTATTCTCCTAGGGTGCTGTTTCATACAGATTTGTACACATCATCCACACAACAATGCTATTCTGATTTGTCACAGATATTTGGCAATAGTAATCATCACTTGAACTCTAATAGAATCATTTATTCTATCTAATACATTTCCCATGTCCAGAGTTCCCAACTAATATTTCTTTAAAAGCATTTTTCCCTAAATTTTCCTTATTTTGTTGTTGTTGAGAATATACACAGAATAACATACACCAATTCAGCAGTTTCTACAGGAACAATTTATTGATATTGATTAAATTCTTTAAGTTCTGCAACAATTTTCACCTTTTTGTTTTCCTGAATTGTTCCTCCCTTATTAACATAAATTACTCCCCTTAAGATTTCTACCAAATCTCTCTAAT
>NW_006921641.1:1086457-1110294 GCF_000298275.1 Orycteropus afer afer | reverse complement strand
TCACTAATGCCTAGGATATCGATCTTTATGCATTCCATTTCATTTTTGACAACTTCCAATTTTCCTAGATTCATACTTTGTACATTCCATGTTCCAATTACTAATGGATGGTTGTAGTTAATTTTTTTTTCATTTTGAGTCACGCCACATCAGCAAATGAAGATCCTGAAAGCTTTACTCCATCCACATCATTAATGTTGGCTCCACTTTGAGGGGACAGCTCTTCCCCAGTCATATTTTGAGTATCTTCTGACTTAAGGGGCTCATCTTCTGGCACTGTATCGGGCAATGTTTCAGGGCTATTCATAAAGTTTTCCAGTAATATATTAGACAGTGTTTCACTGTTATTCATAAAGTTTTCACTGGCCAATTCTTTGAGAAGTGGATGGTCTCTTCCTTCTTCAGAGTCTGTCTTACTCTGAAAGCTCTGCTGAAACCTGTCCATCATGGGTAATCTTGTTAGTATTTGAAACACCAGTGGCATAACCTCAAGCCTCACAGCAACATGCAAGCCACCACAGTACAACAAACTGACAGATGAGTGATGGACTGTCCTCTTTTGAGAAATATATATATATATGTATGTTGTTGTTGTTATGTGGCGTCGAGTCGGCCCTGACTCATAGTGACCCCTCCTTGGGTTTCTGAGGCAGTATCACTGCGGAAGTAGGATTGCCCAACCTTCCATAAATTACTCCCCTTAAGATTTCTACCAAATCTCTCTAATTGCTGTTGTCAATTTGATCACATATATATATGTGATCAAATTGACAACAGCAATTAGAGAGATTTGGTAGAAATCTTAAGGGGAGTAATTTATGGAAGGTTGGGCAATCCTACTTCCGCAGTGATACTGCCTCAGAAACCCAAGGAGGGGTCACTATGAGTCAGGGCCGACTCGACGCCACATAACAACAACAACATACATATATATATATATTTCTCAAAAGAGGACAGTCCATCACTCATCTGTCAGTTTGTTGTACTGTGGTGGCTTGCATGTTGCTGTGAGGCTTGAGGTTATGCCACTGGTGTTTCAAATACTAACAAGATTACCCATGATGGACAGGTTTCAGCAGAGCTTTCAGAGTAAGACAGACTCTGAAGAAGGAAGAGACCATCCACTTCTCAAAGAATTGGCCAGTGAAAACTTTATGAATAACAGTGAAACACTGTCTAATATATTACTGGAAAACTTTATGAATAGCCCTGAAACATTGCCCGATACAGTGCCAGAAGATGAGCCCCTTAAGTCAGAAGATACTCAAAATATGACTGGGGAAGAGCTGTCCCCTCAAAGTGGAGCCAACATTAATGATGTGGATGGAGTAAAGCTTTCAGGATCTTCATTTGCTGATGTGGCGTGACTCAAAATGAAAAAAAAATTAACTACAACCATCCATTAGTAATTGGAACATGGAATGTACAAAGTATGAATCTAGGAAAATTGGAAGTTGTCAAAAATGAAATGGAATGCATAAAGATCGATATCCTAGGCATTAGTGAGCTGAAGTGAATTGGTTTTGGGCATTTTGAATCAGACAACCATATGATCTACTATGCTAGGAATGCCCAACTGAAGAGGAATGGTGTAGCATTCATGGTCACAAAGAATGTTTCAAAATCTATCCTGAAGTACAATGCTGTCAGTGATAGGATAATATTCGTATGGCTACAAGAGAGATCAGTTAATACTAAACCCAAAAAATCCCGAAACTCACTGCTGTCGAGTAATTTCTGACTCACAGTGACCCCTCCTTGGTTTCCGAGGCAGTGTCTCTTCAGAAGTACATAGCCCAATATTCCTTCCAAGGAGTGGCTAGTGGGTTTGAACTGCCAGCCTTCTGGTTAGTAGTCAAATGCCTTAAGCACTATGCCACTAGAGCTCCTACTATTATTCAAATTTAGGCATCAATCACCAAAGGCAAAGACAAGGAAATTAAAGATTTTTACCAACTTTTGCAGTCTGTAATTGACCAAACATGCAATCAAGATGTGTTGATTATCACTGGTGATTGGAATGCAAAATGGAAACAAAGAAGAATCACCAGTAGCTGGAAAATATGGCCTTGGTGATAGAAATAACACTGGAAATGTCATGATAGAATTTTGCAAGACTAACAACATATTCATTGCAAATACCTTTTTTCAACTACATAAACGGTGGCTATTCACATGGACTTCATCAGATGTAGTACACAGGAATCAGACTGACTACATCTATGGAAAGAGATGTTGGAGAAACTCAATATCTTCACCCAAAACAAGGCCAGGAGCTGACTATGGAACAGACCATCAACTGTTCATATGCAAGTTCACGTTGAAGCTGAAGACAATTAAAAGAAGTCCATGAAAGCCAAAATATGACCTTGATTACATTTCTCCTGAGTTTAGAGACCATCTAAAGAATAGATTTGATGCATTGAACACCAGTGAATAGAAACCAGAGGAACTGTGGGATGACATCAAGAAAATCATCCACGAAAAAAGCAAAAGATCATTAAAAAGGCAGGAAAGGAAGAAAAGACCAAAATGGATTTCAGAAGAGACTCTGAAACTTGCCCTTGAAAGAAGAGTAGCTAAAGCAAATGGAAGTAATGGCAAGATAAAATTACTGAACAGAGATTTCTAAGAGTGGCTTGAGAAGACAAAGTCAACTATTATAATGAAATGTGCAAAGACTTGGAGTTAGAAAACCAAAAGGGAAGCACACACTCAACATTTCTCAAGCTGAAAGAACTGAGGAAAAACTTTAAGCTTCAAGTTGCAATATTGAAAGATCCTATGGGCAATGTATCGCATGATGAAGGAAACATCAAAAGAAGATGGAAGGAATACACAGAGTCACTGTACCAAAAAGAATTGGTCGATCTTCATCCATTTCAGGAGGTGGCATATGACCAAGAACCAATGGTATTGAAGGAAGAAGTCAAAGCTGCACTGAAGGAATTGGCTAAGAACAAGGCTCCAGGAATTTATGGAATCCCACTGAGATGTTTCCACAAATGGACGCCACGCCAGAGGCATTCAATTGTCTATGCTAAGAAATTTAGATGACAGCTACCTGCCCAATTGACTGAAATCCAAACAGAAAAAAACAAAAACAAAAACAAAAAAAACCTCACTGCCGGCGAGTCAATTCCAACTCATGGAGACCTTTCCTTGGGTTTCTGAGGCAGTATCTCTATGGAAGTAGATTGCCCAATCTTCCTTCTGAGGAGTGGCTGGTGGGTTTGGACCACCAGCCCTTTTGTTAGCACTCAAATGCCTTAGGCACTACACCATCAGAGCTCCAAACTGACTGAAAGAGATCCGTGTTGGTACCCATCCCAAAGAAAGGTGATCCCACAGAATGTGGAAATTATCGAAGAATATCATTAATATTCCATGCAAGTAAAATCTTGCTGAAGATAATTCAACAATGATTGCAGCAGTGTATTGACAGAGAACTTCCAGAACTGCAAGCTGGATTCAGAAGAGGATATGAAACAAGAGATATCATTGCTGGTGTCAGATAGATCTTGGCTCAAAGCAAAGAATACCAGAAAGATGTTTACTTGTGTTTTATTGACTATGAAAAGCATTCAATTGTGTGGATTGTAACAAATTATGGATAATGTTGAGAAGAATGGGAATTCTAGAACACTTAATTGTGCTCATGAGAAACCTGTGCATAGACGAGGAAGCTGTCATTTGAACAGCACAAGGTAGTACTGCATGCTTTAAAATCAGGAAGGAAATGTGTCAGGGTTGTATCCTTTCACCATACTTGTTCAATCTGTATTCTGAGCAAATGATCCGAGAAGCTGGACTGTATGAAGTACATGGCATCGGGATTGGATGAAAACTCATTAACAACCTGCAATATGTAGATAACACAACTTTTCTTGCTGAAAGTGAAGGTGACTTGAATCTCTTACCAATGAAGATTAAAGACTTCAGTCTGCAGTATGGATTACATTTCATTGTATAGAAAATGAAAATCCTCCCAATTGGACCAATAAGCAGCATCATGATAAATGGAGAAAAGATTGAAGTTGCCAAAGATTTCGTATTACTTGGTTCCACAATCAACACAAATGGAAGCAGCAGCCAAGACATTGGATGAGGTATTGCACGGGAAAACTGCTACAAAAGACCTCTTTCAAGTGCTGAAGGGCAAAGATGTCTCTTTGAAGACTAAGGTGCACCTAATCCAAGCTATGATATTTTCAATTGCCTCATACTGCATATGTATGTGAGAGCTGGACAATGAATATGAAAGACCAAAGAAGAGTTTATGCTTTTGAGTTGTGGTATTGGCAAAGAATACTGAAAGTACCATGGACTGTCCAAAGAACTAACAAATCTGTCCTGGAAGAAGTGTAGCTGGAAGTGAGAATGGCCAGACTTCATTTGACCTACTTTGGTCATGTTCTCAGAAAAGACCATTCCTTGGAGAAGGATATACTTGGTAAAGTGGAGGGTCAATGAAAAAGGGAAAGGCCTCAATGAGATGGATTGACACAGTGGTTGTAACAATAGGTTCAGGTATAGCAAATATTGTGAGGCAGGCACAGAACCAGGCAGTGTTTAGTTCTGTTGTACATAGGGTTGCTATGAGTTGGAGTTGACTCAATGGAACCTAACAACAACAATGAACAGTGCCCAAGGTAGACAATTTTTACTAGTTAAATTATTGTTCTATTTCAAGATTATTTCAGGGAATATTTTTGTTTTAATGTTTGAGAGTATCTCAGGATAATAGTTTCAGGGATTCATCCTTACTTCATGGTTCCAGAAAGTCTAGAGTCCATGAAAATTGAAATTCTATTCTGCATTTTCTGCCTTTGATCAGGATTCTTCCAGGAAATCTTTGATCAAAATGTTTAGTAATGGTAGACAGGCATCATCCAGTTTTCTGATCTCATGGCAAAAATGTGAGTTTTTCATGGATACAATTAGATACACATTCCATATCGCCCTCCTGATTCTGACTCTCCTTTCTCTGTTTCTCAGGTGAGTAGAGACCAATTGCTGTGTCTTGGATGGCTGCTTGCAAGCTTTTAAGACCATAGGCACAATTCAATGAACTAGGAGGATAAACAGAGACACTAAACATGTAATTAGGCTAATTAACTTGATGTCCCATGAAATTATGACCCTAAACCTCAAATCAAGAAACGAAGTCATGACATATTGGGTTGTACATAAGCAGCCTTGACAGCTACTCTTTTTTTTTTTCATTGTTGTAAATGTATCTATTGCACAACTGTTGCCAATTCAACTTTTTACAGGTGAACAATTTACAGAGAGAAATTACAATAATGAGTTGTGCAACTCTGTGCTTAATTAATACATTTTTTCCCCATCACTATTAACCCCCCTTTTCTCCCTTCTTCCCTACTAACTTTAAATAAACTTTGGTTTCTATACATTTGACTCTTCTTCTCTTTTTATACAAATTAAGTCATGCAAGGAGGAAGTGTAGTGAGAATGCTCCTTGGAAACAAGAATGGCCAGACTTCGTCTCACCTATTTTGATCATGTTGTAAGAAGGAACCATTCCCTGGAGAAGGATGTCATGCTTGGTAGGGTGGAGGGTTGACTAAAGAGGGGGAGGCCTTCAATGAGATGGATTGACACGGTGGCTGCGATGATGGGCTCAAGTATAGCAGGGATTGTGGGGCTGGCGTGGGATTGGGCAGTGTTTCGTTCTGCTGTGCTTGGGGTTGCTATGAGTTGGAAACGACTCGAGGGCACTTAACAACAACAACAACAACAACAAGTCATGCAATATTTCTCCTTTTGTGATTGGCTTATTTAGCTTAGCATGTTGTCTTCAAGCTCCATCCATACTGTAGCATGTAACAAGATTTAATTTCTCCTACTGGCTGAGTAGTATGACATTGTATGTAAGTACCACATTTTGTGTATCTATTCATCTGTTGATAAGCATTTAGGCTGTTTCCATCTTTTGGCTATTTTAAGTAGTGCTGTGATGAATGCTAGTGTACAAGCCTCTTTCTGAGTCTCTGCTTTCAAGTTTTTTGTGTATATACTAAGAGTGGAATTGATGAGTCATAAAAAAACTATTTTTAGTTTCTTGAGGAATTTCACACTGTTTTGCACACAGCTGTACCATTTTGCTTTCCCACTAGCAGTGGATAAAGGTTCCAGTTTTCCCACATCCTCATCAACATTTGTTATTTATTTATTTTTATCCTAGTAATCATAGTGGCTGTGAAATGGCATCTCATTTGGGTTTTGATTTGCATACCTCTGATGGTTAATGGTGTAAGCATCTTTTCATGTATTTGGTGGTCATTTGAATACTCTCTTTAGCGAAATGTCTATTCAAGTCCTTTGCTATTTTATGATTGGGTTATTTGTCTTTTTGTTTCTAAGTTGTCAAGATTTTATAAAAATTTTTATATAAATATTAGTTATTGGATTCTTGTTGGATATATGATTTCTAAAGATTTTATCTCAGTCAGTAGCTCATCTTTTCACTTTTTTTTTTTTTTGCTAAAATCTTTTGATGAACAGAAGTGTTTAGTTTTTATGAACTTCTATTTCTTTTATCTTTTGCTGTTTGTGCTTTTGTTATTATGTTAGATAGTCAATTGTTGAAAGGTAGGCCTGATAGCCTTGCCCCTGTTTATTCTTCTAAGAATTGTATGGTTTTAGTTTGCATATTTAGGTCCTTAAGCCATTTTGAATTTGTGTTTTTGTATGATGTGAGGCATAGATCCTGTTTCACTTTTCTGCATGAGGAAATCCAATTTTCCTAGCACAGTTACTGAAGAGATTCTTCTTACCCCCATTGAATGAATATAGCACCCTTGTAATAAATCAGTTGATCATAGATGTGTGGGTTTATTTTTGGACTCTCAGTTCTATGCTATCAATCTATGTGTCTATTGCTTTACCAGTACCACATTGTTTTGATTACTGTAGCTGTATCTTGTGGTTTAAAAGCAGAAAATGTTCTTCCCTTTCAACATTGTTTTAGCTATCCAGGGCATGTAGCTATTCCATACAAAGTTGAAGTTTTTTTTTTTTTTTTTTTTCCTATTTATGTGAAGAAGGCTGTTGGTATTTTTACAGGGATTGAAATGAATCTATAAACCATTTGGGGTAGTATTAACCTCTTAACAATATTAAGTTTTCTAATCCATTGTCATGGAACATATTTCCATTTATTTAAGTCTTCTTTAATCTCTTTCAGCAGTGTTGTATACTCTTCATTGTTTAAATACTTCAAGTCCTTGGTTAGATTCATTCCTAGGTATTTTATTATCTCAGGTGCTGTTGTTAATATAATTGTTTCCCTGATTTCCCTTTCAGGCTTCTTCTCATTGTTGGTGTATAGGAACCGAACTGATTTTTGTTTATTGATCTTGTACCCTGCAACTTTGCTAAATTCTTTGATTAGCTCTACAAGTTTTCTTGTGTGCTCTTTGGAATTATCTTTATATAGGATCATATCATCTGCAAGTAGAGATAATTTTACTTTTTCTTTCCAACCTGGATATCTTTTATTTATTTTTCTTGTATTATTGCTCTGGCTAGGACTTCTAGTACAATACTGAATAGAAATGGTGATAGTGGGCACCCTTGTTCCTGATTTCAAGGAGATAGCTCTCAGTCATTCTTCATTAAGTATAATGCTGGCTTTTGGCTTTTTATATATGTCGTGAATCATGTTGAAGAGTTTCTGTTCTATTCCAATCTTCTTTATTGTTTTCTTTAAGAAAGGGAGTTGGATTTTATCAAGTGCTTTTTCTGCATCTATAGAGATGATCATCTGCTTATTTTCCTTTGTTTATTGATGTGGTATATTATGTTCATTCATTTTCTACTGTTGAACTATTCCTACATTCCTGGAATAAATCCCACTTGGTCATGGTGTATGACCTTTTAATATGCTGTTGGATTCTGTTTGCTAGTGTTTTGTTAAGGATTTTTGCATCTGTATTCATTAGAGATATTGGCCTGTGCTTTGATTTTCTTGTGGTGTCTTTATTTGGTTTGGGTATCAGTGTTTGGTTTGCTTCATATAATGAATTAGGTAATATTCCTTCCTTCTATATCTTTTGGAAGAGTTTAAACACAATTGGTGTCAATCCTTCTGTAAATGCTTGATGGAATTCCCTGGTGAACCCACCTGGTATAGCACCTTGTTTTGTTGGAAGGTATTCGATCACTGATTTGATCTCTTCACTTGTTATGGAACTGCTGAAAATTTCTATTTCCTATTGAGTGAGTTTGAGTACATTGTGTGCTTCTAATCATTTGTGCATTTCATCTAGGTTATTCAGTTTGTTGCCATACAGTTGCTCACAATGATCTGTCATGAATTTCTTTATTTCTATTGGGTCAGTTGTAAAGTCTCCTCTTTCATTTTTAATTTTGAGTATTAGCATCTTTTCTCTTCTTTTCCTTGTCAGTCTAGCTAAAGGTTTGTCAATATTATTAATCTTTCCAAAGAACGAACTTCTGGTTTTATTGATTCTCTCTTGTTTTTCTGTTTTCAATTTTATTTCTGTTGTGATCTTCATTATTTCTGTTCTTTGGGTAGGTTTAGGTTTAGTTTACTCTTCTCTTTCTAGTTCCTGGAGTTAAGTTGTCAAATTGGGCTGTTAATTTTATATCTTTCTTCTTGTTTTATGTAGGCATTTATTACTATAATTTTCCTTCTGAATATTGCCTTTGCTGCATCCCATAAACTTTGATATGTTGTGTTTCATTTTCATTTGACTCTAAGAAATTTGTGATTTCTCTTTGGATTTTTAGCTTCACTCCATTGTGGTCAGAGAAAATAATTTGTATGATTTCAATATTTTTAAATTTATGACTTGCTTTGTGGAATAAAATGTGATCTGCCTGGAGAATGATCCATGTGCTCTGGGATAGATTTTATATTCTACTGGTTTGGGGTGAAGTGTTCTATATGTTTGTTCATCTAGAATACCCGTTTTCCTTTCGATCATTATAGATTTTCTGTCCAATATTGAAAGTGGTTTGTTGAAGTCTCCAACTACTATTATAGTACTATGTATTTCTCCTTTCAATTCCATCAGAGTTTGCTTTATACATTAAGGTGCCCTGATGTTGAGTGCATGTATATTTATGATTGTTCAATCTTTTTGATTAATTGACACTCTTAGAAGTATGGGAACTCTGGTGGTGTAGTGTCTAAGGCATTTGACTGCTAACTAGAAGGTTGGGAGTTCAAACCCACAAGTCACTCCTCGGAAGGAAAATTTGGCAATCTACGTCCATAGAGATACCGCCTTGGAAACCCAAAGAGGGGTGGCTATGCATTGAATCAGCTTGATGGCAGTGAGTTTGTTTGTTTTTTTGGTTTTCTTTTCACTACATAATATCCATTTTTATCTCTTCTGACAGATTTTGTTATTATAACATTAACTGTGTTTGATATTAAGATTGCCATTCCAGCTCTCTGTTGATTATTGCTTCATGGAGTATATTTTTCCATCCTTTTTACTTTCAAGCCATTTTGGGATTTCTGATTGGAGCATTTAGTGCATTTACATTCATTGTAATAGTTCATAAGAACTGACTTCTGTCCTTTTTTTTTTTTTTTTCTTTTTGCATGTCTTGAGCCTTCTTTGTCTTTGTCCTTTAGTGGCTTGCTTGTGTTTTGTTGGGTTATTGAAGTGAGTCTTTTTGGTCCCTTTCTCCTTTCCTTTTGTGCATATATTCTATATTTTTTCTTAGTGGTTATCATGATATTACATTTAAGAGCTTGTATTTATAACATTCTAGTGTAAGTGAGAACCAAATTAACTTCAGTAACATATAAGAAATTCTATATCTGTACTATTGCATTATCTGTCTCTTTTTGTTGTTGTTATGACTAGTGGCATCTTTGTATTTCATGTTCCCTGTAGCATAATTTTATCCATGCCTTTTATATATTGTTATTAAAAAAACATGAAGGACAAAACATTTAGAATTATCAAGCATGAATACCTTATTCCTAGCCATTATACTTGTCCATGCATTTCCCTTTATTAGAGATATTTCTTTTTATGTATAACTTTGAATTACTTTCTAAAGTCTTTTCCTTTCCATTGACCGAACTCTCTTTAGCATTTTTTTCTAGGGACAGTCTGTGGAGATGAACTTTCCCAGTTTCTATTTGTCTGGGAATGCTTTAATTTCACCCTTATCCTTGAAGGATAGTTTCACTAGATATAGGATTCTTGGTTGCCAGTTTCTTTCTTTCTTTCTTTCTGCCCTTTAAACACATCATTCCACTGCCTGTTACCTCTAATGTTCCTGACAAAAAACTGGCACTTAATCTTATTTGGGATCCTTTGTATTTGACTGTTTTCTTCTCTCTCATTGTTTCCAGAATTCTCTCTTTATCCTTTTTGCACCTAATTATAATATCTTGTGTAAATCTTTTTGGGTTATCCTGTTTGAGTTTCTTTGAGCTTCTTGTATTTGTAGATTCGAGTCCTTTGTTAGATTGGGGAAAATTTCTGTCATTATTTATTCAAATATTTTTTCTGTCCCTTTCTCTCTCTCATGTCCTTCTGGAATTCCCATGATGCATATATTAGGCCTTCTTGCACCGCCATTCTTGTTGCTTTTCAGTGTCTGTAATTTTAAGTATATTATCCTCTAATTCACTGCTTCTTACTTCTGCCTGAGTACATCTGTTGGCAAATCCTTCCATTATGTTTCTCAATTTAGTTATTGTCCCTTTCAGTTCTTTGTGTCTTTTTTTAAAAAAAAGATTTTGTTCTTGCATTGTTTTCCTTATTATTTTTTAGCTTCTTTTCTATGTTTTCCCTTTAACTATTTAATTACATTTAATGTTGTTATATCATATTCTTCCATTTTTTTCCATTATTTGATCATCCCTGGGTGCATTTTTGTCATGTTCATTTGGATAGGTCATTGTTTTTCTGTTCTTTATGTGTCTTGTGATTTTTTTGTTGGGGCATTCAACAAGCACCCTTCAGCACTGGGTTTTGCTGTCTGGTGTGCCTGAGGTTTCCTTCCCTGCTCTGTTGAGGCAGCTTATAACTGAGCTGGCCTTCAGGAGTTGCACAGACAGACTATCCACCATTTCAGGAGAAGGAGGGGATAACATCATCAGAAGGACCCTGGAGACATATATCTTGTTGGTTTTAGAGCCCCAGTGACCTGGTGGTGGTTGGGGAAACAGTCTGTACTTAGGGCTCCACCTCCTGATTCTACTGTAGGGAACCTTCTATAGGAGCTTGTATCCTTCCAGTAGCCAACAGTTACTAGTTAAGAGAGGGGTAGTCACACTCTGAATGGACCCCCACAGAGGTTTGCTTTATTGCTATCAGAGCCCACCTCATTGGCTATTAGTGTAGACTTTAGTCAAGATGTCTACTTCCTGGCACACAGCAGCTTCCGTCAGTAATCTTTAGTACCTTCCTGACTGTAAGGGGGAGCAGATAGACCCAAACTGATCCCCAGAGAGGTCTGTCCTTCTGGTTTCAGAGGCCTAGTTTATTGGATGCACAGGGAGGTAGTTAGAGTGGTAACTATGGGAGCAGATTCCACTGTGGAGGCCTTCTGTAGGATTTTGCAACAGCCTTGCAGCCAACAATTACCTGGTTTGGGAGGGGGTGTCATACGCTGGTCAGATCCCCATGGTGAACTTTGTTGCTAACAGAGTCCCCCCAGAAGATTGGTGGTTGTGAGAGTAGCCTCCACTCAAGACTTCTGCTTCCTAATGCACTGTAGCCTCAGTCAGGTCTCAGTGCCAACTGGAAATGGGAGACTAACCTTAACTGACTCCCTGGGAGGTTTATACTGGTGGTTTCAGAGGCCAGAGCTATGGGGTACACAGGGACTATGAGAACAGACTCTACTGAAGGGCCCTTCTGTATCAATTCACAGCAGTCTTGCAAGTGACAGTGTCTGGATGTGGTTGGGACTGTCATGTTCCAAACAGACCTTCATGGAGACGTGCCTTGTTGCTGTCAGAGCCTTCACTGTAGTATATCGGCTGTGACTATAACTACTACTAAAGATGTCTGCTTCTAAGCACATTGCAACTTCAGTCAGTAGTCTTCAGCACCAACTGAAAGGGGGAGCAGACAGACCTGAGCTACCACCCTAGGAGGTCTGTCCTGTTGGTTTCAGAGGCCTAAGCTATGGGGTGCACAATGAGGTGGTAGAGTGTTGACTATGAGAGCAGACTTCACTGTCTGGGGCTTCTGTAGCAATTTTCGGTAGGCTTGCAATCAAAAGTGTCTGGGTGAGAGAAGTGCTGGTACACTCCAAACAGACCCTAAGGGACGTTTGTCTTGTTGATTTTAGGGCAGAGACTTGGGTCCTGTCTCTTTGTACACATAGAGTCTGTGGTAGTCAAGAAAGCAGGTCTTTTTCTGGGGCCACTACCCCAGTTCACAGCAACTGACAGCTTGTGTGGCTGGTGGAGATGCTGGGATGTTAGGAGAAGTGCTTTTTCCATCTTATGCGACTTGTCATTGTTTTGTTGATTCTTGCCTGTCTACAGTTCCCTGCCGTTTTCCTCTACTCCCTGCTTCAGAGTATCTCAAAGCCAAACACCTTGTTGTATTTCTTGTATTTATGAGGGAGGGTTGGAATGGTAGTTTCTTTATGCTGCTTTTAAGTATCTTTAAGATAATTTTTTAATTTCCCTGGATAATCAATGCTTTTCTCTTCTTGACTTCTGTTTCCTCCAAAAGAATAAACAGACTATGCATACTTCGTTTTCATTTGACCATGTTTTGCCTGGTTCTTATTTTTTTTTATCACATTTTCCATCCACACATCCAAAGGTACAAGATCCTATCACTTGGCCAAAGGCAAGGCCAGCCTCCTCCAGTGACTTACATATTCTGCTTACTCCTTCTGGAACTGATGCTCCCCTCCTGCTCCAATAATTCTTTGACCTTAACAATTTCTTCATCATCTACATGTTCAACATCCAAGTACATATTCTCACTTATATCCTGGCTTATACTTATTATTATTCCTTTACATGCAGTTTAAATCCTTTGCTCATATGCTGTACTTGCCTGAAATTCCAGCTCCTGGAAATATGACTCTCCACATACGCCATGCCTGCAGTGAAGCAGCTGAACACAGCAGGAGAAAAACAATCACTCCTTCCCTACCGCCTAATGAGGGATGACTTCATTGCTATCAAGTCTATTTTGACTCATAGTGACCCCAGAGGACAGAGAGCCCCACAGGATTTCTAAGGGTGCAAATCTTTCTCCTGTAGATTGGCTGTTGGGTTCAAAACATCAACTTTTCTGTTAGCAGCTGAGTACTTAACCACTATGCCACCAGGGCTCCTTACTTAGGGATATTCCTATGCCAATCTCTCCTACAACATAATTTTTCTTCCTTCCTACTAATGATTAATTTCCATATAAAAACACCTTATTGACTTTTTTCCATTTAAAAAAAAAGAAGAAGAAGAAGAAGAAGAAAAACGTAATCCTTGACTGTGTCCCTATTCAGCTACTGCTTCTATTTAGGCTCCTTTTATAACAAAACTCTGAAAATAATTGTCTTATTTTCTGTCTCCCTTCCTCATCTCTACTTCTTTAGTGCCCTCTAACTGGGCTTTTAGCCTTTCCACTTCATTAAACGAGTCTAAAATGACCTTCATCTTGAGAAATCAAATGGTCAATCTGGATCCTCATCTTTGATTTGACACAATCACTCTCTTTCTTCTAGCACTTTCTCCTCCCTCCTTGGCTTCTAGGATAACAAACACCTCTGATTTTTCTCCTTCCTCACTAACTTCTTGTTTTCTGGCTTATCCTCTTCCTATCCTGGAAATGTCAAGCTTCCTTGAGATTCAGTCTTGAGCTTCCTCATCTCATCTACCTTCTCACCCAGTCCTCTTTCTTTAATTGTAAATTTATTTCTTTATCTTCTTATAACAAGAGCTGTATGTTCTTTCACCACTTAAAAGGTAACATAGGCTCATTAACAAAAATGGTACTAGTGGACAGGTGGATGATTTTTGTTTTGTGCCAATCCTTCTGTGTTAGATTGGGTTCTCTAGAGAAACACAAAAAACCAGCAAAGTGTATATCTATCTATCTATCTATCTATATATGTATATATATATATTTAGAGAGAGAGAAAGAGAGAGAACTTTATCTTAGGAAAATGGCTCACAAAAGTATAGAAGCCAGCAAGTCCAAGTCTCTGGAGGAAACGGGCTGGTGGAAGCCTTAGCTTCCGTAAGTGCAGGGGGCCAAGAAATTCAAGGCTGGCAGGCAGTACACTGGTTGTTGACTCCAACGAAAGGTGAATCCAAGATCTCCAGGCCGAGCAGTGGGCTGCTCACTCATGGAAGTCTGTAGTCCGCACACCAGGGTTCCAATCCCTCAAAGAATGTGTCTCTTCCCAGGATGTCCCTGGATATCTTGGAAGCAGGCCACACCCCTAGGGAAACTCCCCTTGGGCAGACTGGCCACTCAGAACACAGTCATCTGATCCCATCATGGGAACAACCACACAGAACTGGGGTCCAGCCAAGTTGACACACAGCTCCAACTATCACACCTTCATACCCAGGCTCCTTGTTAATTTTTTCTGTTCACAAATGGAGATCTTTGATTTGTTAGTTTTGGGGAATTAGAATAAGAAGGACTTGGAAGAATGTGCTTATATTCAGTAACATAAAGCTGAAAGTCACATGAATGACTCATGAAGGTTGGGCCAACCAATGCCTTTGTTGCAGTTTTCAATGTGTTCTATGTGGCTCAAACTGTCTCAGTATAAGGGGATGATACTTAGCATACTCATTCTCATTAATTCTGATAATACAAAGCTATAGTTTTTAACTCCACTACTTTGTTGTTTTTAGGCTTCCTTGAGTCAGCTCCGACTCATAGCTACTTTATGTGCAGCAGAACAAAACACTGCTCAGTCCTGTGCCAGCCTCATGATCCCTGTTATACCTGAGCCCATTGTTGCAGCCAAGTGTCAATTGACCTTGTTGTGAGGCTTCCCCTATTTTCTTGACCCTCAACTTTATCAAGCATGATATCCTTCTTCAGAGAATGGTCCCTTCTGACAACATGCACAAAGTAGGTGAGATGAAGTGTGGCTATTGTTGGTTCCAATGAGCATTCCAGTTGTACTTCTTTCAGGACAGATTTGTTAGTTCTTTTGACAGGCCATAGTACTTTCAGTATTCTTCACCAAAACCACAACTCAAAAGCATCAACTCTTCTTTGGTCTTTCTTATTCATTGTCCAGCTCTCACATGCATATGAGGTATGAGGCAATTGAAAATACCATGGCTTGGATTAGATCCAGCTTAGTTTTCAAAGAAATATCTTTTCTCATCAGCACTTTAAAGAGGTCTTTTGCAGCAGATTTTCCCGATGCAATATGTCATCTGATGTCTTGACTGCTACTTTCATTGGTGTTGATTGTAGAACCAAGTAATATGAAGTCTTTGACAACTTCAGTCTTTTTTCCATCTATTGTGATGCTGCTTATTGGTCCAGTTGTGAGGATTTTTGTTTTCTTCATATTGAGGTGTAATCCATACTGCAGGCTGTAGTCTTCAACCTTCATCATTAAATGCTTTAAGTCTTCTTCACTTTCAGCAAGCAAAGTTGTGTCATCTACGTATTGCAGGTTGTTAATGAGCCTTCCTCCAGTCTTAATGCCATATTCTTCTTCATACAGTCTGGCTTCTCAGATTACATGTTCAGTATACAGATTGAATAAGTATGGTGAAACGATCCAACCCTGACACACTCCCTTCTTGATTTTAAACCATGCTGTACCCTCTTGTTCTGTTTGAATGACAGCCTCCTGGTCAATGTACAGGTTCCTCATGAGTACAATTAAGTGCTCTGGAATTCCCATTCTTCTCAATGTTATCCACAATTTGTTATGATCCACACAATCAAATGCTTTTGCATAGTCAATAAAACACAAGTAAACATCTTTCTGGTATTCCTTGTTTTCAGCCAAAATCCATCTGATAGAAATCACATCTCTTGTTCCACATCCTCTTCTGAATCCAGCTTGTATTTCTGGAAGTTCTCAGTCAATATACTGCTGCAACCATTTTTGAATTATCTGCAGTAATATTTTACTTGTGTATGATATTAATGACATTCTTTGATAATTTTCACAATCTGTGGGATCTCTTTCCTTTGAAATGAGCACAAATATAGATCTCTTCCAGTCAATTGGTCAGGTAGCTGTCTTCCAAATTTCTTGGCATAGCCATGTTGAGTGTCTCCAGTGTGGCATCCATTTGTTGAAACATCTCAATGGGTATTCTGTCAATTTCTAGAGACTTGTTTTTTTGCCAATTCCTTCAGCGCAGCTTTGACTTCTTCCTTCAGTACCATTGGTTCTTGATTATATACCACCACCTGAAATAGATGAATATTGACCAATTCTTTTTGGTACAGTGACCCTGTGTAATCCTTCCATCTTCTTTTGATATTTCCTCCATCATTCAATATTTTGCCCATAGAATCTTTCAATATTGCAACTTGAGGCCTTAAGTTCCTCTTCAGTTCTTTTAGCTTGAGAAATGCTGAGCATGTCATTCCTTTTTGGTATTCTAACTCCAGATCTTTGCACATTTCATTGTAATAATTGACCTTGTCTTCTCAAGCTGCTCTTTGAAATCTTCTGTTCAACTCTTTTCTCTTGCCATTTCTTCCATTTGCTTTAGCTACTCTACACTCAAGCTCAAGTTTCAGAGTCTTTTCTTACATCCATTTTGGTCTTTTCTTCCTTTCCTGTCTTTGTAATGACCTTTTGCTTTCTTCATGGATGATGTTCTTGATGTCATCCAGCAATTCCTCTGATTTTTGGGCACTGTTGTTCAGTGCATCAATCTATTCTTTAGATAGTCTCTAAATTCAGGAGGGATATAATCATGGTCATATTTTGTCTCTTGTGGACTTGTTTTAATTGTCTTCATCTTCAACTTGAATTTGCATGTGAGAGTTGGTGGTCTGTTCCACAGTCAGCTCCTGGCCTTGTTTTGGCCAAAGATATTGAGCTTCTCCATCACCTCTTGCCACAGATATAGTCAATCTGATTCCTGTGTATTCCATCTGGTGAAGTCCATGCGTAGAGCCACTGTTTGTGTTGTTGAAAAAGGTATTTTCAATGAATAAGTTGTTGGTTTTACAAAATCCTGTCATGCTCTCTCCAGCATTATTTCTATAACCAAGACCATATTTTCCAACTACTGGTGATTATTCTTTTTTTCCAACTTCTGCATTCCAATCACCAGTGATAATCAACACATCTTGATTGCATGTTTGGTCAATTTCAGACTGCAGAAGTTGGTAAAAGTCTTCAATTTCCTCATCCTTTGTGGTGGTTGGTGTGTAAATTTGAATAATAGTAGTATTAAGTGGTCTTCCTTGTAGGCATATGGATATTATCCTATCACTGACAGCATTACACTTCAAGATAGATCTTGAAACATTCTCTATGATGATGAATGCCACACTTTTCCTCTTCAATTTGTCATTCCTGGCATGGTAGATCAAAGATTGTCTGATTCAAAATGGCCAAAATCAGTTCATTTCAGCTCATTAATGCCTAGAATATGGATCTTTATGTATACCATTTCATTTTTGACAACTTCCAATTATCCTAGATTCATATTTCCTACATTCCATGCCCCAATTTTTAATGGATGCTTGCAGCTGTTTTTTTCTCGCTTTGAGTCATGCCACATCAGCAAATGGGGGTTCCGAAAGCTTTACTCTCTCCACATCCTTATGGCCAACTCTACTCTGGGAAGGCAGCTCTTCCCCAGTTGTATTTTGAGTAACTGCTGACCTGAGGACCTCATCTTCTGCCACTATATTGGACAGTGTTTCAGGGCTATTCATAAAATTTTTCAGTAATATATATAACAGTGTTTCACTGCTATTCATAAGGTTTTCACTGGCCAATTCTTCGAGAAGTGGGTGACTGCTTCCTTATTCTGAGTCTGTCTTAGCAACCACCACAGTATGACAAACTTACAGATAAGTTCATCTCTCTTAGCTGTTCCAAACTGCTCCGCTCACTTCCAAGTCTCCCTCATCCACTCCAAACCAGCTGCACTGCCTTGCTTTCTTGCTGGCCTCCTGCAGTTCCCTCCCAACCTGCCGAGCTATCTCACTTCCTTGCCGACCTCCTTTTATAACTAGTATATCATTAATTGAGGATCCTCTGGGAACAGCTGTATTCCATGTGTTTTGAGGGTAGTAAGCAAAGTGAAAATGTCATTACTTTAAGTCCTACCAAAGAAATGACTACCAATAGATTATCTTTTAAAATATGGAGGATCAAAATGGGGATGAGTCATGTGATGAGCATTTCTGTTTCTTACAAAAGATGGCTAATTTAGTATATTATCTATTTGGTTGCTCACCTTACCTTGTATAAATTAAACTATTTGCTATTGATTTATTTTTCACTCATAGCACCCCCATGTGTGTCAGAGCAGAGCAGAGCAGAACTTTCTCCAAGGAATTTCAATGGCTGACATTTTGGAAGTAGGTTACCAGATCTTTGTTTAGAGGTCCCTCTCTGTGGACTCAAACCTCCAACTTTTTGGTTAGCATAAGAGTGTGTTATCCATTTATACCACTCATGGATGCCCTTGTATAAATACTCATGTGAAAACTCCTTTTGGGATTTATTAAAATTTTCTTCTTTTAAAGATTTGACAGAGGCTTCTTCTTACATCTTGGTTTCCTTCCTTTCCCTCCTTCTTCTTCTCCCTTCCTCTCTTACTATTTCCCCTGAGACTACTAGGAAACTTAGACAAAAAATTAATAATAAAAATATAATAACTATGAATTCCTGGGTACTGCAAACATTTAGCAATGTTTGGTTGCTATCTGAAAATTTAAGGGTCAAATCCACCCAAAGGCACCTTGGAAAAAAGAACTGGCTATCTGCTTCTGAAAAATCAGCCACTTAATCCCTATAGAGCACAGTTCTACTCTGACACACATGGGGTTGCCATGAGTCAAAGTTGACTCCACAGCAGTGGAAAACAAACCATAACAACAGGAGCCTAGGTATTTTCTATGTTTGTACTTCTTAATAGATTAAAAAAAAAAAAAAAAGATATTTGGTTTGAAATGCTATTTCTTAGCCCTTAACACTCATATTTTATATTTATTTACTGTAGCACCCTCACATTGTTTCCACACAGATAAAGCAGAATTTCACTTTTGGGAATTTTCAGCTCAATAATTGTAATTTCCATGAACATTTCACCAATTATTTGTGCTTTTCCCAAATTCCTCAGTTCCTTCTTCTGCCCATCTGCTAGCTACGTGGACTTTTCCTTCCAATGATTTATGTCAGACTTGCTTGGAGAATTGCTCTTGGCACAAGAACCATAAGAGTGGCTTAAACAACTCACACAGAACTAGAAGTTGCTGAGAGTTTGCGTCTTGATGCAGACCTTAGTCAGTGATTGATTAAAGCTTAACTCTTTTGCCTCTAGTTACTAAGATGTGTAATTTATACTCCAAAGCTTCTTGCTCTAGAGGCTGAGCTGATGGTGAAGCTGACACTGGATTTCAAAGGATCACATTATGCATTTTTATTCTGAAGTGTCTTAAAAAACTGAAATTACACCCTTGCTTGGCTTCTTTTCCTTCTTCATTCTAAGTTCCCAATTATCTTACTGGTCACTCTTGTGAACACGTCTTTAATAAATCACCTGCACGCAAATCATCATCTCAAGGTTTGGTTTCTGGGAACTTGACTCAAGAAATTGTTTACTGAATTTGAATACACACACACACACACACAGAGAGAAATGAAGTCTTACAACACTGCATGTAGGGAAAAAAAAGGCAGAATAGTAATTATTTAAATTTGTTAAATCACAGTCATTCAGAGTAGAACTATATAAATGACCCAGTCTTATGGTAATCAATAACAAGTCTTTGTTGGAAGAAGCACATTTTTTGTGGTATACCATTGATAAAGACTCAGTATGGGAGGAGTGAGGTAAAGTAGAGACTTTAGAGTCAAACAGATCTTAATCTGAATCCTGCCTATACCACTCAATAAATGTGTAAAATTGTACATCTGTAAGCCTTATTTTACTCATCTCTAAAACACAATATCTACCTTTTAGGGTAATTGAGTTGATTGAAAAGTGTGATGTGTAAAACAACTGGCTCAGCACCTGCCACATTTGTAAGATGTTTGTTCTCCTAATGAAACTTGTGGTCATTACAGACATAGAGACATCATTTTATTTAATTAGAAATAAAGTCCTAAAATACCAAAAAGGGAAATATCAGTGCAGACTACAGTGAGATGAAAAACCAACAGAAAGTGGTCAATAAAATGCAAAGGCAGTCAAAGCAAAGAAAAGATAATCCAAGATCAATGAAAGATTTCTTTCAGATGTGGTTAAATCAAGGCAGGAAATTAAAATCAGAAGATAAACCGGATATTAATATTTTCCTTTTCACTCTCAAATTTCCAGTATTTGGCATAATTCCTGTCCCAGACAGACTCTTCCTCTGAAGCAGAATCCCACCGAATAGTGTTTATAATTTTTTGAGCATACATCATGCTCAAATAAACTTCATGGTAAACCTTTCATAGCTGTTACTCCACATGTGGATTCAGTCATTTCCAAAACAACAAAAACAAGGCTTCTAGTGCTTTTATAAAGTACTTACTTAGTGAGGCCTTTAAAATGTTACTTTGGTCATATATCTATTCAGTGAAGACTTTACTAGATCATTGTAGTCAATACCCTGTTGTCTGGAATGGGCACACCAAGGATGATTCAAAACACTACCTCAGCCAGACCAATTTATGTCTAGACATACTGACTCACTGACTCACTGCTGTTCCATGGAGTTGATCCTGACTCATAGCGACCCCTCCTTGGGTTTCCAAGGCACTATCACTACGGAAGTAGATTGCTCAACCTTCCGTTGGAGGAGTGGCTGGTGAGTTTGAACTTCCAGGCTTCTGGTTAGCAGTCAAATGCCTTAGGCACTACACTAGTTATAAAATAGTACCATGACTGTCAATTCCATATAACTTTGCAAATAATACGAAATTTATTTGTTTAAATCAAGTTGAAGAAAGAGCTAAAATTAAACATGGCCAAAGAAATCTGTGAAACATTTAAGCTTGCTTATTGACAAGTGGAATGTTAGTGAAAACAATAATGAAAATCACTGTTAAAAAACCAAGATGTTCACCCAATGAGTGTACTTGTAAGATTCTGATCACAAGGCAGTGGTGGTGAGGAAGGGTTTATTAGACATACTCACTTCTAAGACCAATTTGACCCTGGTGGTGGAGCAAACAATGGTGACTCAGATTCTGACTCAGTTAATAGAAAAGATATTGATACCCGCAAGTGAAATAGATGTCTCCACAGAGAAGATACTGTTTTAGATAATATTATAGGAAGATACAATTCCAGACGGAACTAGGAGAAAGAGACCATGATAAAATCTCTATCCCTATCCTTAAATTAGTTCATGAGCTACACAGCAACAACCTTTCGTAGTGTGGTTGCTATTAAATTTTAGAAAAAGCATACAGTAATGTGTCCAACCCTAAGAACTGTAATTCAGTTCTTATAAATAAAGGAGAACAGCAATAAGGCAGTCTCTGCATACTTATTGGATTAAATATCAAAGCTATAGAAATAGTTATAGGATGACTAAGCTGGTCAGGAATTGCACTCTCACATAGTGGAATCATTCTTTTGGGAAATGTTGTCTTGACTCTTTGCTAGTTGTACTAAAATTTAAAAGAATTACTACAGCTCCTTTCAGAACATTTCTGAAGAAATTAAAAAGAATAGGTGTAGTATAAACCTTTCTGAGCTACGGAGGTACTAAAGTATATTCTAGACACCATGCATTAGAAAATCAACTTAGACAGCTGAAGGAAAACCTGTTCAGTTAAAATTTTCCTAGTTGAGAGTAGATTCAGTTAAAGGAAATGAAAAGTCTGTGAATCTTTTTAATTCAATAAGAAGAAAGAACATGCATTTCTAATAAGCAATATATTAACCATATCATGCATATAATTGTGGCTATCATAAAATTCACTTTCTTTAATTGTGTGTATTCAGTACTCTTTAAGAATGCGAATTTTTACACTTCTCCATACAAATGTATTTATAACTTCAAATCAATTAACATTAGAATTGTCCTCTACTTGGGTTTCAGAATATTGAGAAAATCTTACTGGAGAATTTGACATGGAAATGAATGAATATCAAGAAACTTATTTTAAGTTAGACATGTGAAACCCCTAGACTTTTGTTTTTAGAAATGCTTATACTAGCAGATGAAATAATTCATCTAGCTAGACAGAAAACATTATATCCTGTCCTCCACTACACTGTGTTTTGAAGATCAGTTTATATTGTATATACTTTTCCCTGGTAAAACTATTAATCTTGTACTATCATGAATTCCCATGTATGCTGAAATGACATTTCTGTAAGAGCTGGTAGTTGTGTAGTTTTGTTGTGAAAAACTTTGATTAAGCATTACAAAGACTCAGCAATAAAAACAAAAGGACAAACATGTTTTGGTTGAGATAATAGGAGATATAAATCCTTAATTTGACACTATACTTTTGAGCACAGATTAAAAAAAACTTGGGTCATATTTGGCTTTTCTTCAACAAACTGTGCTAAATGTTTAATATCTTTGTGATGAAACTAATTCATCTTTTGGTTATTGACCTGTTTACATTTTCTGTCCCAATATTATGTATGCTCTAGAGTAAGAAATTTTTCACTTTAAAATGGTCACTTAAAAAGACACATGTGGAAGATTTCTCTGTGGACAGGAGTAAGGTTGTGAAGAAAATTTCCCAAGTAAGTGGAAAAATGACAAAAAAAAAATTCAAAGTTCTGAGTTATTCATAAATGTAGACTCATTTCACTAAACTGCCTCTTTACTCTAAGATTATGACTAATATACATACCTGGTAATACTCCTTTAGGAAATGATGGTCACAGTAAGTAGAAATTCAGCTTTTGTCCTTTTAATATACTTAGCAAAAGAAAAGTTGACACTGTATGTTGGTCTCCCATTTTTGAAACCTTACTGGTCAGTAAATTACAGGACTGGTATGCACTAAGCATTCTATAGCTGCTGTGGTTGTCGTTAGGTGCCCTCAAGAGATTCCGACTCATAGTGGCCTTCTGTACAACACAATGGAGTACTGCCCAGTCTTGCGCCATCCTCACAATCCTCGCAATATTGGAGTCCATTGTTGCAGGCACTGTGTCAAGCCATCTTGATGAGGGTCTTCCTCTTTTTCAATGACCCTCTACTTTACTACACAGACTGTACTTTTCCAGGGACTTGTTCCTCCAGATAACATGATAAAAATGTGAGAGATGAAGTCTCTCCATCCTCATGTCTAAGGAGGCTTCTGGCTATACTTCATCCAAAATAGATTTGTTCAGTCTTCAGTATTCTTCACCAGCACCCCAATTCAAAGAAACCAATTTTTCTTTGGTCTTCTTTCTTCAATTTTCATGCATATGAGGTGCTTGAAAGTACCATGGCTTGTGTCAGGTCCAAATGTCTTCAAAGTGACATCTTTAATCTTTAAAACTTTAGGGAGGGGAGTTCTGGCAAGATGGCTGACTAGGCAGAAGGATTGCACAGACCCTCTTCAACAAAGAAAAGGGAAACCAATTAACACAGACACAGAAGATAATCATGGAACCCTGACCCTTGAAGGGAAGGATACAGAATTGGACTAAACCCCAATTAGCAGAAGAATTTGCGTGAAAATACCAAAAAAAGAAGACATACGGAGCTGCGGTCTGA
>NW_006921641.1:1058071-1083492 GCF_000298275.1 Orycteropus afer afer | reverse complement strand
AAAAAAAAAAAAAGAAAACTTTAGGGAGATTTTCCCAGTGCAATGCTTCATGTGATTTCTTGATTGCTGTTTCCATGTGGATTGATTGTGAATCCAAGTAAAATGAAATTCTTGACAACATCAATCTTTTTTCCATTCATCATGATGTTGCTTATTGGTCCATTTGTGAGTATTTTAGTTTCCTTTAGGTTGAGGTATACTCTACACTGAAGGTTGTAGTCTTTGATCTTCATTAGTAAGTGTTTCAAGTCTTCTTCATTTTCAGCAAGCAAGGTGGTGTTACCTGCATATCACAGGTTGTTAATGAGTCTTCCTCCAGTTCTGATGCCATGTTCTTATTCATGTAATCCAGCTATTTGGATTATTTTCTCAGCATACTGCCTGAATAGATATGGTGAAAGTATACAACCTTGACACACACTCTTACTGTTTTTAAACTATGCAATATCCCTTTGTTCTGTTTGAACAACTGCCTATTATTCTATCTACAAGTTCCTCAAGAGCACAATTAAATGTTCTGGAATTTCTATTCTTCTCAATGTTATCCGTAATTTGTTATGATCCACACAGCTGAATGCTTTTTCACAGTCAGTAAAACACAGGTAAACATCTTTCAGTATTCTCTGCTTTCAAGCAAGATCCATCTGACATCAGTGATGATATCCCTCATTCCACATTCTGAATCTGGCTTGAATTTCTGGCAGTTTCCTGTCAATGTACTGCTGCAACTGTTTTTGAATTATTTCTGCAAAATGTTAATTGCATTTGATATTAATGGTATTTCTGCATTCTGTTGGATCACCTTTTCTTTGGAATGAGTGAAAATATGGATCTCTTCCAGTCAGTTGGCCAGGTAGTTGTCTTCTAAATTTCTTGGCATAGATGGATGAGCTCCCAACATTGTATGCATTTGCTGAAACATCTCAATTGGTATTCTATCAATTCCTGGAAACTTTTTTTTTCACCAATGTCTTCAGTGGAGCTTAGATATCTTCCTTCAATACCATTGGTTCTTGATTATATGCTACCTCTTGAAATGTTGAAGATATATCAATTCTTTTCGGTACAGTGACTCTCTATATTTCTCCAATCTTCTCTTGATGCTTCCTGCATCATTCAATATTTTGCCCATAGTATCCTTCAATATTGCAACTCAAGGCTTGAAATTATTTATTTAATTTTTTTATTTTAGTTCTTTCAATTTGAGAAATGTTCTTCCCTTTTGGTTTTCGATCTCCAATTTTTTGCACATTTCATTATAGTATTTTACTTTGGATTCTCAAGGTGATCTTTGAAATAATCTGTTCAGCTTTTTTACTTCATCATTTTTTCAATTGACTTTAGCTACTTGCCTGTCAAGAGTAAGTTTCAGAGTGTCTTCTGACATCCATTTTGGTCTTTTCTTTCTTCCCTGTCTTTTCAATGATGGTTTGCTTTCTTCATGTATTATGTTCTTAATGTCATCTCACAACTCGTCTGGTCTTCAGTCATTGGTATTCAATGTATCAAATCTGTTCTTCAGATGGTCTCTAAATTCAGATGGAATATACTCAAGGTTGTATTTGGCTCTCATGGAATTGTTTCAATTTTCTTCAGCTTCAACTTGAACTTGCATATAAACAATTGATGGTCTGTTCCACAGTCAGCCCCAGGCTTCTCCATTACCTCTTTCCACAGATGTAGTCAATTTGATTCCTGTGTATTCCATCTGGTGAAGTCCACATATATAGTCACCATTTATAGTGTTGAAAAAAGTTATTTGCAATGAATACGTCATTGGTATTGCAAAATTCTATCATGTGATATCTGGCATTGTTTCTAACAACAATGCCATATTTTCCAACTACCAATGCTTCTTCTTTGTTTCCAACTTTTGGATTCTAATCACCAGTAATTATCAATACATCTTGATTTCATATTTGGTCAATTTCCGACTACAGAAGTTGCTAAAAATCTTAAATTTCTTCATCTTTGGCTTTAGTTGTTGATGTTTGAAAATTAGTTACATTAGCTGGTGTTCCTCCTATGCATAGGGATATAATCCTATCACTGAAAGCATTGTGTTTAAGGATAGATCTTGAAATGTTGCTTTGATGATGAATGAGACAAAATTCCACCTCAATAGGCCTTTCCTGGCATAGTAGACTATATGATTGTCTGATTCAAAATGGCCATTATTGGTTCATTTAAGCCCACTAATACCTAGCATATTAATCTTTATGTGTTACATTCCATTTTTCACAACTTTGAATTTTCTTATATTCATATTTCATACATTCTGTGTTCCAATTATTGATGGATGTTTGCAGCTGTTTCTTCTCATTTTGAATCAGGCTACATCAGCAAATGAAAATCCAGAAAGCTTTACTCCATTTCCATTATTAAGGCTGACTAGACTTTGCTAAGGCAACTCTTCCCCAGTCATATTTTGAGTGTCTTCCAACCTGAGAACACTTACATCTTCTGACACTGTATCAGGCAACATTCCATTGCTATTCATAAGGTTTTCAGTGTCAATTTTTTTTTTTTTTTTTTTTTTTTAGAAGTAGACTGCTACATCCTTCTTCCTAATCTGTCTTAGTCTGGAAGCTCCATTGAAACCTATCCATCACAGGTGACCCTGGTAGCACTTGAAATACTGGTGGCATTGCTTCTAACATCACTGCAACATGCAAGCCACCACAGTAAGACAAACTTATAGATGAGTGGAAGTATATGGCTGTACTGGTTGTGAAAATATTGAAATATGTCCATAACTACTATTAAATAGCTCTTCTCCAAGTGCCGCCCTCTCTGGCCACTCCATCCCCTTTATTGAGAACCAGATATCCTAAAAATTAAGTATCTAAGGAGTTCTCATAGCATAGTGCCTAAGGCACTTGACTGCTAACCAGAAGGCTGGTGGCTCAAACCCACCAGCCACTTCTCGGAAGGAAGGTTGGGCAATCTACTTCCATAGTAATACCACCTTGGAAACCCAAGGAGGGGGAGCTGTGAGTTGGGTCCAACTCAACAGCACATAACAACAGCAACAACAAGGGATTAATGCCTTGCGCTGCTGTGGTCACCAGGATCCTTTCGGGTTGCTCATGTCTTCCCAGTTGTTAAATATTTTGAGTAGAACTTATGGTAACCATTCTTGTAAAGATGGCATTGCTATCTAATTCCTTTAAGACAAAAAGGCCATAATCTGTCAGCCAAGTAAGTCCTTAAAAGTGGTATTCAAGATGAACTGGCAACTCTTACTTTGATAAATATCAGGACTGCTGTTGTTGTTAATTGTTATTGTGTCAGCTCTGACTCATGGTGACCATATGTAACATCTTCATGATCTTTAATATAAAGATACCTTGCTTTTCTCCTTTGCTAGGGAGTACAATATAAACATATCCATATAGAAATTATATGAATTATGATTTCATTGTATATATTATTATATGATGAGAAAGTGTCGAAAGACTTTTACAGCAGGTAACAAGAGAGAGGGATGGGCATCATGCATCTCTTTCCTCTTTCTTCTCAGAATTCTTCTTTCTTACACTGGAGCTTGATGAAGAGTAAGCTTTGGGCCTAATGAGATGAGGATACATAGTGAGAGATGCTTTTAAGCACAACATTAAGCCAAGAGATTAAGAGGAGTTTTGAATCCTATTTCGGATTTGTTAGAGCACATTGGACAAAAAAAAATGGAGAGAGAGAAATGTCTTTGTTTTCTTTGTTCTTGTATACTTATCTTCAAAGCAAATGCTAGGATGAGCAGAAAGTGTGGGAAACTTGGTTTGACCTTTGAGAAGCTGCCTCATTAATTGTCAGAAAGAGCACATACCCATAACTGCAATCAAGTGACCACATCTGATACTGTCCCTGAACATTTAAGCTTCAGAAGCAATTTCAAGAAGTGACTAATCCTCCTTGAGGTCTGAATCACCAAAGTGTGTGATGCTTTCAAATGCATACGATTGTCATTGGAAATATAAACCAGTCATCTTGATTTTGCTTCTCTTATTTCTTAAAGTTCTACTAACATTTCTGCTGAGGAGGAATGCATTGAAAGTTCTGTAGTATATTTGCTGGGTATGGAGGCACAGGACCATAGTCTCAGGGGACACTAAGGTCTATTGGCATACTATAGTCCACAAACACAATTTTCTATATCCTACTTTGGTGAATACTTTTGTGAGTACCTACTTTGGCAACTGAAGTCTAAAATCTTGTGAGTGTCTATCTAAGGTGCAGCAACTATTGGTCTCTCTTCATCCAGAGTACATAAGAGTGAGGAAAATCAAAGATACAGGTAACAATTAGTTCAAAGGACTGATGAATCATGTGGATCCCAGCCTCCATGACCCTGAGATCAGAATAACTAGATGGTGCCTAGCTACCACTGCTGACAACTCTGAAAGGGATCATAATAGGAAGTCCAGGATAGAGCAGGAGAAAATGCAGAACAAAACTCAAAATCATAAAAAGGACCAAGTTTACTAGTCTGATGAAGACTGATCTAAACTCCAAGACCATGGCCCTTAGACACCCTTCAAGCTAGGAACTGAGCTTAACCCCCACCAGTCAACCGGCAGCCAAACAATAAAGTGAGCAGTGATACCAGGAGGGTACTCACTCATGAGAACAATCAAGCAGACAACATTAGCCCAGGAATAGAGCAAAGGAGCCCAGAAGGAATGAAAAAGAAGGACAAAGAGAAGGGGTGGGTGCAGAGAGGAAGTAAGAAGAATGCTGTTACATTGTGGAGATTGCAGTAAACATCACAAAACAGAATGTGGATGTATTGTTGAATGGAAAACCAATTTGTTCTGTAAACCTTCATTGAGATCATAATAAGAAAGGTCTGTACTAAAAAAAAAAAGAAAACCCTCACTGCCCTTGAGTCTGATCCAACTCATAGCGACCCCTCCTTGGGTTCCCGAGATGGTATCACTAAAGAAGTAGATTGCCCAACCTTCCTTCTGAGGAGTGACTGGTGGGTTTCAACCATCAGCCCTGATTAGCAGTCAAATGCCTTAGGCACTATGCCACCAGAGCTAAAATAAAACCTTTTGATGCTGCTTAGAGGTTTAAAAGTATTACAAATAAGATTATGAAATTATGATTTAAGATGTCCATATTAATTGTGTTTAGAGTGAGCTTTGGCATGGAGAGGGTTAATGAGCACAGGAAACAGCAGGAAAATGCCACTGCAGGCATTTGAATTAATGGGATGTTAACAGAAAGCCACGGATACATAAATAGGGAGATGAGTGGAAGAGAGAAAGTGTTGAAGTGGGTAGTATAGGGTTCTGTGATAACATAAACCTTTAATTCCTGGAATAGTAGCCTTTCTTCTTTGTTAGTGTGCTCTCTGCTAACTTCTGTATAATCTCAGTTAGCTTCTTACTGTCTAGAGAGGACTAGGACAACTAGAGTAGATGTTTCAGATAAAGCATTATTTAATCACATATACCCCCCCCCAAAAAAAAAAAAAGCAAAATGCCAAACCCACTCCTACTGAGTTGATTCTAACTCATAGTGATTCCCACTGGCTTTCCAAGGCTGTAAATCTTTACAGAAGTAGATTGTCTCATCTTCCTCCCATGGAGCCGCTGGTGGATTTGAACTGCCAACCTTCTAGTTAGCAACCAAATGCCTTCCTATGCCACCAGAGCTCTTAAGCATCCATAAGAAGTTACAAATTCCTCATGTTTACTTCATAAACTTGGCAGGTAAAATGACTTACATCTTTAGTCTTTCTATTTTTTAACTTTATACACACACACACACACACACACACATAATACATGTATAATTTATAATATATACATATATAAAAGCAAAGAAAATAGTAGAATAATAAAACAATATCACTCTTATTTATCCAATCTCAATACTTATCAACTTCTCCACCAAAGTCCCACAGCAATCCTACACATCAACTATTAATATTTCAATATAAATCTGCAAAAGTAAGGACTTTATAAAAATGTACCCACAAACTCATTATCATATTAAAGAGTAAGCAACAATTTATTAATGTATTAAAATATTCAATTAGTGTTCAAAGTTCTGATTATCTCAATTATTTATTTATTTATATTTTTAATGTTACTCAGACCCAAATGATATCCATGCACTGTAATGACTAACATGTTTCTAAACTCTCTTTTAATCTATAAGGTTCCTTTTTATTTCTTATTTTCTTGCTTTTTTTTTGTGGGGGAGTAGGAGTTGTTAAAGCAATTGGGTTGTTTGTGTACTGGGTGGGTTTTGCTGATTGTATCCCTATGGTGTGGTTTACCATGTTGCTCCAATCTTGTATCCTCTGTTGGTTACTTTAGAGTCTTGACTGAGTTTAGTCTTGACCATTTTAGTAAGACTACTTCATAGGTGGTGTTTCCTTCATCAAGATGTACAGAATGTGTCTAGTTGATTCTTTTGTGTGTGTGTGTGATTTTAGTAGTAATTGAAGATCTTTATGTAGGTATCTCAGTCTATCATTCCTTCCTCATGCCTTTTTTTCAATAGTGTTTTAAAGATGTACTTGCTGTCATCAAGTATTTAATTACCCTGAAATAAATTCAAGACAGAATAATAGTTTGATTCCATTTCTTCAGTTATTACCTTCCTAAATAGTGAATTGATTCGTAGCATCCCCCAGAGAAGACAAGTGATTTTTTTTTCTTATTTAAGTTATATTTTTGGTATAGTTATGAACTAATGGATATAAGTACATTTGATGCTTTTTTTTTTTTAATCTATGATATTACTTATGTTAAACCAAAAAACCAAACTCACTGCCATCAAGTCCATTCAACTCATAATGAACTCCTCCTTGGGTTTCTGAGGCAGTCACTGTGGAAGTAGATTGTCCCATCTTCCTTCTGAGGAGTAGCTAGCTTCCTTCTGAGAGGTTAGCAGTCAAATGCCTTAGGCACTGTGCCATACTGATCCTCAAATTGTCTCATTTTTGGCCAGTATGTGCCTATTCAAAAGGAGTTTTGATGGTGTAGTGGTTACAACATGGGGCTGCTAAAGCACTCAGCTGCTAACCAGAAGGTCAGTGGTTGGAAACAGCTGTTCTGTGGAAGAAAGATGTGGCAGTCTGCTTCCATAAAGATTTATAGACTTGGAAATCCTATAGGAGCTGTTCTACTCTGTCTTATAGGGTCACTTATGAGTTGGAATTGACTTGATGGCAGGGGGTTGGATTTTTTGGTTTATGTGTCTATTGAAGTTGGCTCCTTAATCCTTAAGACACGATCCTAGTAATCTTTTTTTTTTTTGCCAAATAGACTTTACGATCAACCTGTTTGGCTGCAGGGGAAAAAGAAAAGTCTCTATTGGTATAGTGTTAAATTTACAAAATAATGTAGGGATAGATAACTTCTTTACAATGTTGAATACTAAAAGTTGATTTTTTTTGTGTGTTCATACTTTATTTCCTTTCCCTCCTGTGATTGAAAACGGAGTCTTCTTTCATCTGTATCTTCTATTTTTGAAAATATAGGTAGGTATTTTTTTTTTTTTTGCTGTTGTTGTTATGTGCGGTCCAGTCAGCCCGACTCATAGCGACCCCTCCTTGGGTTTCCCAGGCAGTATCACTATAGAAATAGATTGCCCCATCTTCTTTCTGAGGAGTGGTTGGTGGGTTTGAACCGCCAGCCTTCTGGTTAGCAGTCAAATGCTTAAGGCACTACGCTACCAGAGCTCCCCCCCCCTTTTTTTTTTTGCTACCTAACTTAATAATCTACTAACAAAATGAAACAAAACAAAACAACAACAAAAAAAAAAACTCACTGCCGTCCAGTTGGTTCCAACTCATAGTGACCCCTCCTTGGGTTTCTGAGGCAGTATCTCTACAGAAATAGCTTGCTCTGTCTTCCTTCTGAGGAGTGGTTGGTGGGTTTGAACAACCAGCCTTCTGGTTAGCAGTCAAATGGCTTAGGCGCTACACCACCAGAGCTCCCAATATTATTTTATCACTGAGTGTAGTTTTTCCATTGATTCCTTTGGGTTTTGCAGATATAAATTATATCATATACAAAGAGAGATAGTTTTACTTCTTCCATTTAAATTCATGTTTCTTTAATGTCTCTTCTTGTGAATATTCATTAAATAATATATAATATTCAATATAATATCCCAACAGAATGGAAATAGAGGCATTTCTTATCTTGTTTCTGGCTTTAGTGTGAAACTTTATAGTGATTCTCCATTAAGAAAAATCTCTGGCTTTTTTAATATATGTTCTATTTTATTGAGTGTTGTTAACATGGATAGGTGTTAAATTTTACTAACTTTTGTTTTTTGGGGTGTGTGTGTGTGTTGAAATTTCACTCTTTACAGTCTATGTAAAAGGGATTGCTAAAAATCACAGTATGGGATATTGATTTAAGGAAAGCTTTTCAAATAACTGATTTTTTTTTAAATTGTGGCCATATATATACATACATACATATATATATATATGTGTGTATATATATATGCACATACATATATATATAAACAAAACTTTGCCATTTCAATATTTTTACATGTACAGTTCATTGACATGAACTGTAATTAACATGTAATTAACACTTGTCATTTGCAATCATGACCACTATATTTTCCAAATTCTTCATCACCCTTAACTGAAACTTAGTTTTTAACATCTATAAATATATTATATGATTATATCTCATTAACTCTTTTAATTGTTGTTGTTAGGTGTTGGGGACCAAGAAAAAGACTCCAAAAGAACATGATTGCAAGGCACATGTTCTAATTACAGTGAAGAGATGACAAGACCTCTCTTGTGATTGAGTGTTTGCTTTTAGAGATGGCAAGGTGTCTCTCACTGTTAAATACTTAATTGGCAAAACATCAAAGTATTAAACTTAGTTGTTGTTCTCCATGTTTTTATCTTATATTTTGTGTCACTGTGTCCTAGTAAACATCTATTGTTTTATACCCCTTATTCCTGAGAAGACTTCTGTGATTGTTTTAATGACCACCTGTTGTCCTTGAACATGTAAAGGAGTAAAACTTTAGCTCTGCAGAGAATAAGCTGATTGTATGACTTCCAAGACTAATGATGTAATCAGGTACAAACATTTAAATAAAGTAGAACAAAGGCATCAGGGGTCGCTCTTGCAGAATATGCAGGACTTCCGCCTGGCCCCCGTTCCTCAATAAATAAAAAAGAAAACCATTAATTCTTTTGTGTCGCTTCATTTCGTGACCTGTGTGGTTTTGCAGGAAGCGGCAGTTAGGTATCATTGAGTCAGTTCTGATTCACAGTGTCCCTATGTACAGCAAAAAGAAACACTGCCCAATCCTGCTCTATCCTCACAGTTGTTGCTATGTTAATATTATGCTCTATTACTCTTATGGATTAAGTAAATGTATTTCCTAATATAGGAATAAACCTACTTTGTCATGATGTATTATTTTTAATATGTTCTTGGATTCTGTTTATTAGTATTTTACTTAAAATTTTTGCATCAGTATTCATAAGTGAAATTTTTCTACAGTTGTTATTTGGAGATAAATATTTACCATATTTTGATATTGATGTTATACTCACCTTATAAAACCAATTTGGAAGAGTCTGTTTTTCTTTTCCAAAGGTGTGGAGTAGGTTAAGTTGTACTGGGGTGACCTGATGTTTAATTTGATGGATTTCCCTTGTGAATCCATCTGAGTGTAGAGTTTTTGTTGTCAGAAACCACTTTAATTTCTTTCCATCTTTCTTCTGTGATAATTGATCAGTTTTGATTTTATATATTATCAGGGTTGATTGGAATATGTCTTTTTTTTTCTGGAAAAACATTCATTTAATTTAATCTATTAAAAAATATTTCCAAAGAATTATACAAAGCCATCTTTTTGGATTTAAAAAAAAAAAAAAGTTTTGTTTAAATGATTATTTTCATCTTGTTATTTCTATTTACTTGTTTATTTATTTTAAAAAAATGTACACAACAAAACATGCCAATTTGACAATTTCAGCATATGCAATTCAGTAACATTGGTTGCATTCTTCAAGTTGTACCATCCTTCTTGATAATGTGTTCCAAATTATTTAACCACCATTAACATGAACTCACTGCCCTAAGCTTCTCATCTAACCTTTTAAATTTACATTTCCAATTTGATAGAATGTTGATAATTCTTTAAAAAGTACAGTCTTATGACAGACATTTTTTACTAATTAAGCTGCATTTTATTTATTTAAATGTTGGTTTAAAGATTACTTCAGAGGATAGTTTCAGTTTAGGGCTTAAAAATTTCCCCAGGGAAATAGTTTTGAGGGTTCATCTAGCCTCTATGGCTACAGGAAGTCTGGATTATATGAGAAATTGAAATTCTCATCCAAATTTTTCCTCATTTTGATTAGGATTCTTCTATAGAATCTTTGATCAAAGCATTCAGTAATGGTAGCTGGACACTACACACTTCTTGTCTTATGGCAAAAGAGGCAGTTGTTCATGGAGGCAATTAGACATGCATTCTAGTTTCTTCTGTGACTCCTGACTCTTCTTCCTCTGCTGTGTCAGGTGAATAGTGATCAATTATTGTACCACGTATGGCTATGGCTAATGCATTTGACTGCTAACCAGAAGGCTGGCAGTTCAAACCCCCCAGTCACGCCTCGGAAGGAAGATGGGGCAATCTACTTCCGTAGTGATACTGCCTTGAAAACCCAAGGAGGGGTCATTATGAGTCGGGTCCGACTAGACGGCACACAACAACAAAAACAACATGGCTGCTTGCAAACTTTTGAGACCCCAGGTACTACACAATGAACTAGAAGTTAGAACAGAAGCACTAAATACAGTGTTGGGCCAACTGACTGGAATGTTCCAGGACACTGTGACTCTAAACCTTCAAACCAAGAACACAAATCCCATGAGGTATTGTGGTTTCTCTTGTTGTTTCTCACTGTGGTTTATTTCTGCATTTCTTACATTGGCCCCTATTTTTTTTTCTTTTAATTAGTATGCTAATAAAACCAAAACCAAACCAAAAAACCAGAACTACAGTAGATTACAATCCCATGTGTTACAGAGTAGAAGTGCTCCACAGGATTTTCTTGGCTGTAATCTTCAGGGATTGAGCCTGGGTGCCACAAGGAGTTTGCAAATTGGCAGCTAACCTAAGGATTCATGATTTTAACCCACCCAGTACAAGAATGGTCTGACAAACCAAAATTGATTTGATGGCAACAGGTTTGCTTTTTGGGTTTTTATCTCTATGGAAGAAGATTGCAAGGCCTTTCTTCCAAGGCCTCACTGGGCAGGTGAAAACTCTCAACTTTTAGGTTAGTAGGCAATTGTGAACTGTTTGTGAACAATATTGAAAATAGCTTTTTGTGCCATCCTTCTTCTCACTTGATACCTGAGTATCTTTTTTCTTACATCATTTGATATTTAAAGGCAAGCAATGATCTTTTTCTGTTTTTCATGTATTTTTCCTTTTGTTCCTCATTTTTGTTAGTGGGTTTAAGTCTACATTGCCAAAAACTCTATAGCCATTACATACTATGCTGTCTCCCTTACCATCATTATTTCTCAGACTTACAAGTATTTTATGTTCACTCCACGTTCTTACGATGGTTGGGGAAGCAAGGAAGGGGCAATATCATCATCCAGTGGAGATGAAGCTACAGCACAATGTCTAAGTTCACTGTGTCAGCTGCTTGGGGAATTATGACTGGTTATCACTTGTAGTGAGAAGACAGAACAGATTCCTTTACGTATGCTATATAACAAGACTGAATTCATTATTTTCCTGCTAAATATTTTCTAATGTTGTTTTCAAATACAATTTATACCTATACATTTCCTCTAAATTCACTTTAGATATAACTTTTAAGTTTTGTCACGTGGCACCTTCACTAATGAAGTTTTAAGTACTTTATAAATTTTACTATGTTTTCTTTTTTTGTTTTATGACTACAAGTGTGTTTTTAAATTTTTTACTAAGAACTTTTAATATTCTTTTTGGTTATTGTTTCCTAACTTAAATGCATTGTGGACTAGAACTGAGACAGTATAATATTAATTCTTTGGTATTTTTTAGACTATTTTTATGGCAGTAGCCAGGCATCCAGGTAAAGGGACCAATGCAGGCCCCACCCCCATCAGCCAGGAAAGTGGGAGAAAGAGAAGCCAGGGGGCTGACAGAGCAGAGCAGCTGCCAGGTGTCCAGGTAAGGGGAGGGACCAGGCCCTACCCCCACAAGCCAGGAAAGTGGGGGAAAGAAACCAGAGGGCATGACAGAGCAGAGCAGCAACCAGGGATACAGATAAGGGGAGTGACCCAGGGCTTACCCCACCAGCCAGGGAAGAAAGAGAAGCCAGAGAAGATGACAGGATGACAGAGAAAAGCTCCAGCCAGGGACCAAGGTAAAGAGAGCGACCCAGGCGCCATCCCCACCAGCCAGGAAAGTGGGGAAACAGAAGCCAGAGGGGATGACAGAGTAGAGCAGAAGCCAGGCATGCAGGTAAGAGGACTGACCCAGGCCCCACCTTCACCAGCCAGGAAAGCGGGGGAAATAGAAGTCAGAGGGGATTACAGGCCAGAGTAGCAGCCAGGGATCCAGGTAAGGGAAGTGACACAGGCCCCACCCCTACCAGCCAGAAAAATGGGAGAAAGAGAAGCCAGAGGGGACGACAGAGCAGAGCAGCACTAGAGATCCATTTAAGGGGAGGGCAGAAAGTTTTCAAACAGCTAAGAGAGATAAACTTTTCTGTCAGTTTGTTGTATTATTGTCGCTTGTGTGTTGCTGTGAGGCTTGAGGCTGTGCCACTGGAGTTTCAAGTGCAGGCAGGATTGCACATGGTGCACAGGTTTCTGTGTCTGTGAGACAGACTAGGAAGAAGGAAGAAGCCACACATTTCTCAAAGAATTGGCCAGGGAAAACATTATGAATAGCAGAGAAACACTCTCTGATACATTACTGCACAACTTTATGAATAGCCCAGAAACATTATCCAATACAATGTAGGAGAGCAAGCCCCTTAGGTCAGAAGGCTTTCAAATTATGACTGGGAAAGAGCTGCATCATCAAAGTAGACCAACCTTACTAACATGGAAAAGGAAAGCTTTCAAGACCTCCATTTACTGATGTGGCATGACTCAAATTGAGGAGAAACACCTGTGAACATCCATTAATAATAGGAACATGGAATGTAAGAAGTCTGAATCCAGGAAAATTGGAAGTTGTCAAAATTGCAATGGAACACATCAAGATTGATATCCTAGGCATTAGTGAGCTGAAATGGACAGGTGTCGGTCATTTTGAATCAGACAACCATATGATCTACTATGCTGGGAATAACAATTTGAAGAGGAATGATCTGGCATTCATCATCACAAAGGATGTTTCAAGATCTGTCCTGAGGTAAATTCTATCATTGATAAGATAATATCCATACACCTACCAGGAAGACCAGTTAATATGACTATTATTCAAATTTATGCACTAACCATCAAAGCCAAAGATGAGGGAATTGAAGATTTTTACCAACTTCTGCAGTCTGAAATTTGACAGAATGTGCAATTAAGATGTGTTAATTATCACTGGTGACTAGAATGCAAAAGCTGGAAACAAAGAAGAATCATTGGTAGTTGGAAAATTTGGCCTTGGTGACAGAAATAAAGCTGGAGATCGCATGATAGAATTTGCAAGACCAACAACTTATTCAATGCAAATACCTTTTTTCAACAATACAAACTGTGGTTATACATGTGGACTTCACCAGATTGAGTATACAGGAATCAGATTGACTATATCTGTGGCAAGAGGCAATAGAAAAGCTCAAAATCTTCAGCCAAAACAAGGCCAGGAGCTGATTGTGGAACAGACAATCAATTGCTCATATGCAAGTTCAACTTGAAGTTGAAAACAATTAAAACAAGTGCACAAGAGCCAAAATATGATCCTGAACATATCCCTCCTGAATTTAAAGACAATCTAAAGAATAGATTTGATGCATTGAACACCAATGACTGAAAACCAGAAGAATTGTGGGAGGACATCAAGAACATCACCCATGAAGAAAGCGAGGACTCATTTAAAAGGTGAGAAAAGAAGAAAAGACCAAATGGATGTCAGAAGAGACTCTGAAACTTGCCCTTGAATGGGGAGCAGTTAAAGCAAATGGAAGAAATAACAAGATAAAAGAGCTGAACGAAATACTTCAAAGAGCAGCTCAAGCAGACAAATCCAATTACTATAATGAAATGTGCAAAGCCCTGGAGTTAGAAAACCAAAAGGGAAGAACACACTTAGCATTTTTCAAGCTGAAAGAACTGTGGAAAAATTTTAAGCCTCGAGTTGCAATATTGAAAGATTTTATGGGCAAAATATTGAATGATGCAGGAAACATCAAAAGAAGATGAAAGGCATACACAGAGTCATTGTACACTGGTCTATGTTCATCCAGTTCAGGAGGTAGCATATGATCAAGAAGCAATGGTATTGAAGGAAGAAGTCGAAGCTGCACTGAAAGAATTGGTGAAGAACAAGGCACCAGAAATTGATGGAATACCCACTGAGATGTTTCAACAAATAGATGCCCTATTGGAGGCACTCACTCAGTTATGCCAAGAGATTTGGAAGACAGCTATCTGGCCAACTGACTGGAAGAGATCCATGTTTGTGCCCATTCCAAAGAGAGGTGGCCCCACAGAATGTGGAAATTATCTAACAATATCATCAATATCACATGCAAGTGAGATCTTACTGAAGATAATTAAAAAGGGTTGCCGCAGTATATTGACAGAGAACTTTCAGAGGTGCAAGCTGGATTCAGAAGATGATGTGGAACAAGGAATATCATTGCTGATGCCAGATGCATCTTGGCTCAAAGCAAAGGATACCAGAAAAATGTTTATTTGTGCTTTATTGACTATGCAAAAGTATATGATTGTGTGGATCATAACAAATTGTGGATAACATTGAGAAGTATGGAAATTTCAGAACACTTAACTGTACTCATGAGGAACCTGTACACAGACCAGGAGGCTATCATTCAAACTGAACAAGGGGACAATGCATGGTTTAAAACCAGGAAAAGAGGGCATCAGGTTTGCATCCTTTCCCTATACTTATTCAATCTATATACTGAGCAAATCATCTAGGAAGCTGGACTATATGAAGGAGAACATGACATCAGGATTGAAGGAAAGCTCATGAACAGCTTGCAATATGCTGAAACATAATGTAGCTTGCTGAAAGTGAGGATGACTTGAAGCACTTACTGATGAAGATTGAAGACTATAGTCTGCAGTATGTATTACATCTCAATATAAAGAAAACAAAAATTCTCACTACTGGACCTTTAAGCAGAATCACAATAAATGGAGAAAAGATTGAAATTGCCAAAGACTTCACATTGCTTGGTTCTACGATAGATCCAATGGAAGCAGCAGTGAGGACATCAGACAATGTATAGCACTTGGCAAGTCGGCTGCAAAGGACGTCTTTCAAGTGCTAAGGAGCAATAATGTCTCCTTGAGGACTAAGATGTGCCTGACACGAGCCATGATATTTTCAATCGCCTCATATGCATGTGAGAGCTGGACAATGAATAAAGAAGACCAAAGAAGAATTGATGTGGTGCTGGATAAAAATGCTGAAAGTACCATGGACTGCTAAAAGAACTGACAAATATGTGCTATAGGAAGTGCAGCCAGAATATAGAAATATATATATATATATATATATATATATATATATATATAGTTGGCTATATACCACCCCCCCACCACACACACACACACAAAAGCACTGACCTGGCAGTATGTTGAGCATGTCTTTTCATGAAATTTTTCAGTCTGCACAAGCGAACAGAGCACTAGTCATGTAGTGACTAAGCCATTTGATTGCTAACTGGAAGGCTGGCAGTTCAAACTCATCAGCCATTCCTCAGAAGGAAGGTTGGGCAATCTACTTCCATAGTGATACTCTCTCTGAAACCCAAGGAGAGGTCGCTATGAGTTGGATCCTACTCCACGGCAGTGGGTTTCATTTTTTGGTTAAGTAACCTATAATTAATTGCCTTCACTAGTCTGAAAAAATGGCATCTAGGTGTGTCCTACTCCAGATGCTATGTAATTAGCATATGATGTGACCTAAGGGTCTGTGGTTTAGTTTCTGTGTTCTACTGTGACCTGCAGTCACATCAGCTTCTGGTCATAATCCCCAGTCAAAATGTAATCTATGCAATGATAAGGGATGTTTGTCTAAGGCCTCCATCATGTTGCTGATGGCCATGCTACTGTTTTCTGTTTACCATCTTTTCTTACAGCTAAATAAACAAGGTCAAGGATAAGCCTATTGCTTTGTGTTTCACTTATATTCCAGACTTAAAGTCCACTCTAGTGGTCTTGCAATCATCACTGATAATTTAGCTTTTTTTTTCACCTTCTATTAATTAATGAGATATCTGTATTAAGATTTCCCATTTGGGTAAGGATTTGCCAATACTTTTTTGTAATCTTATCCATGTTTAATTTGCATATTTAAGCCATAGGTGAATATTGGTACAACTTCCAGGAGAATATAGTCATTCATTAATTGATTGCACAAATATTTATTAATGACCTAATATGTACCAGGTTTTACTTTTATGTTTGGGCTATATCAGTTAACAAACAAAGTCTCTGCTGTTGCAGTTTGTAGTATATTGGAGGAGAAAGATAATGAATGAATAATTATATATATATCAGGTGATAATAGCAATGAAGAAAACAATGTATAGAGTAAGAGGATTGAGAGTGATGACTGGGGTACAGTTAGAGGGAACATCTGATAGGAGATATAAATGAAATGGGTGAATGTGATTTCTTGTCCCTGGGGAACAGCTTTCACAGAATGACAAATGCAAAGATGCTAGGTCAAAGAATTTTCAGCGTGGTTGAGGAACAGCAAGGAGGATTTCAAAAAGGGAGAGAAAATAGAATAAGAAACAAGAATATAAGAGCAAAAAACAAACAGGAGTGAGCAAGCAAACTGAACTTCTGTGTTTACTGCAAATGATACAGTTATGAGTCAAGCCTGAGTTGAGGAGGAGAGCAGATTTAAAAAAGATGAGATAAAATTTAAATTTCACTGGACTGGACTTTAGGAAAAAAACTGACATTAAATATATGAAAAGAAAGTTCATAATATATATGTAAATCACAAAGAATAACAATACAATAATATCTGGGTATTCACCTCTACCTCAAGAATGAGAACAATGCTAGAATTCTGGAAGCCCCTTTTGTGCCCTCCCTGATGTTTTACCACTTGCCAACTCTACCACCTGCAAACCAGAAATGAAACATTTTGTGCTTACTTTTTCTTTAATTTCCTTTAATGTTTTACCGCATTTGATTGCTTTGCTAAACAAAATTTGAGTGACTGAAACAAATTCTTACTAAATGCCTACTGTGTTCCTGGTATTCTTTTATTGTCTATTTTAAGAAAACAGGCAATAAAGGCACTGCCCTTATAGAGCCTAAATTCTACTATTTTCCCCAATTATTTCTTTAAAATGTCTTTATTCATCCACACCTTTACTATTTATTCTGCTATAGTTCAGTACCTTATCTCCACATATTAGATACATGGGAGCTCTGGTGGCATGGTGCCTAAGGCATTTGACTGCTAACTAGAAGGCTAGCAGTTCAAAACCACCAGCCACTCCTTGGAAGGATGACTGGACAATCTACTTCTGTAGAGAGATCGCCTGGGAAACCAAAGGAGAGGTCACTATGAGCCAGAATGACTTGACATACACCAGTGAGGCTTTTTTTTTTTTTTTTTTGGTTTTATGTTAGATGCATTATTATTGTTTTATACAATTAATATGTGCTTAAATTAACTCTTTTTTCTTTTTAAGTTGCTATTCATTTACATACCAGACCATCCCTCTGGAATAACTTTCCTCTTCTTTAGTACAGGCAGTTCCCAGACTATGAATGAATTCTATTCCTAAATTTGTCTTCAAGTCAAAAATTTGTATATAAATCAGAACAGTTAGGTATAATTTGTATCTAATGTGAATTAGTCAAATGAGTTACTCATTCTAGGTGTGTGAAGGAGGAAGTTGGATTACTGCAGTAGTTCTCAACCCTAGTTGGCCATTAAGATATCATTGAAAGCTTTTAACAAAATTTTAATACCTCAAACATTTAATCCAATTGATTGAATTTGTGGTTGAGTATCTGTGTATTAAAAAAAAAAAAAAAAACAGGTAACCCTATTGTGAAACCAGTGTTGAAAACTAATAAGTTAAAGCAATATAAGTGGAAAGAAAGATTAAAATTTAGGAAAGAATTATAAGAAAGAATTGTATGACTCAGTGACAAATGGAACTTGGGATAGAGAGAATACTATCCTAGATGACTGAACAAATAAATACCTGTCAACCTCAATAGACATAGCCTACACAGAGTTATGTGTTAGGCTATGTGCTCAAAACAAACAAACTCATTACCATCAAATAGATTGTGACTCATAGCCACCCATTAGGCTATCAAGGCTGTAAATCTTTACAGATGCAGACTGCCTCTCATCTTTCTTCTGCAGAGTGCCCTGGTGGTTTCAAACCACTGAACTTTTGGTTAGCAGCCAAATGTCTTACCCACTATACCACCAGGGCTCTTTAGGCTAAGTACTAGTCATGTATTAATGAATTGAATCTTCACAGCTGTGACAGAGACTGGTTACCTGTTCATCAAATTCATTTTCTTTCCCTCTTGGGTGTAGAACTAAACTACATTTCCCAGTCTCTTTTGCAATTTGCCCACATACCTGAATTTGCCTAAAGGAACACAGGCAGAAGTGCTATGAACCATTATAAGCTTGGCTTATACAAGCAGAACTCCCAAGAGATAATCCCCTTTCTCTTTTTATTTGTTTCCTAGTTGAGTTTGATGGTCAGCATTAAAAGTTGTATATTTTTCTCCTTTTTCCTGTGTCCTTAAATGACTGCATGGAGAAGAGGAGAGCATTGCAATCCCCTTCCTCATTGTTTGAAATATTAGAGAGTAAGAAATGTATTTTTTACTGTGTTAATCTACTCAGATTTGTGTCTTGTTTACATAGTGATACTGCCTTGGCAACCCAAGGAGGGGTCGCTATGAGTCAGGTCCAACTTGACGGCACATAACAACAATGGTATAGTCAAGGAGCCCTGGTGGTGCAGTGGTTAAGCATTCAGCTACAAAGTGATAGGTCAGTGGTTAGAACCCACCAGCCATTGCATGAAAGAAAGATGTGGCTGTTTGCTTCTGTAAAGATTTACAGCTTTGGAAACTCTATGTGCAATCCTGCTCTGTCTTATAGGGTCACTATGAGTCGAATTGACTCAATTGCAATGAGTTCATAGGCTATTCAGATGGAAGTACTTGTTTGAAGCTCAGGATAGTGTTCAGCAGGATAAATATATTTGTGAGTCATTAGTATAGTTCATCATAGTAATAGTCAAAGACATGGAAGTGAAAACAACCTCGAAAATACAAACCAGAGAAAAAAGAAGTGGGTTGATGATAATATTTTAATATCAACAATATTTAAGAAAGAGGATCCAGGATAGGAGACCAAGAGGAAAAGTCAGAGAAGTGAGAGGAAAAAAAAAAAAAAAAAGGACAGAGTTTGTTCAAGAAGGTAAAAAAAAAGAGATCCTTTAAAATGGAAGCCCTATCAATAGTGCCAAAAGCTGCAGAGAGTTAATAGTTCTGGAAAGATGGAACAATAGGCAGACAGACTACACAGACCCTCTTCAACAAAAAGGGGAACCAATTAACACAGATAAAGAAGATAATCTTGAGCCCTGAGCTTTGAAGGGAAGGATATAAAAGTGGACTAAACTCCAACTAGTAGAAGAACTTAACAAAAACACCAAAAAAATGAGACATATGGAGCTGTGGTCTGAGAGTGACCCTTACAGCACAGACAGCTTGGATATTGCCCGATGGTGTTAGAACCTAAGAATTAACCTAAAAATTGGCCCTGCTAGCCTGGGGCTGCATGGACTGCACTGGTGGCTGGTGAATAAAAGAGGAAGCAGGGATGAGGAAGTCAGGCTGAGCTGTGAATTTTGCCTGTCTGGAGGGCACAGCCATTTTGAATGTTTATAAGGTGGTTTGACCATTTTGGATTTTTACAGAGACAGCATTCTCCCAAATTCCAGGGATTTAAGAATAGGCTCCACAAGGAGAACCACAAAGACATTTAAGACACCAATGACTAGAAAGGTACCCCACATCCTCTTGGTGAACGGAGGTGCTGATATCTATCCCTCACTCCTACCCACATTCTAGGCCAGCAGGAATTCCATCCTAGTCACAGAGACTGAGACAGAGCACACAGCTCAGACAGAGCCTGGGTGCCCTGCCCAGATTTTTTTTTTTTTCCTTTTTATTAGTTTGTTTGTTTTTGTCTGTTCTAAAATTATTATTATTATTATTATTGTCCTTTTTATTATTATGCTTTATTCTTCCCTTCCCAGGTTCAAGTTTACAGTCTTTCTCTCTTCCCTGTTCCTGGTTCCCATTATTTTCTTTCTCGTGGTTAATCCCATTCCTTGTTTTTATTTTTGCATTTTTCCCATTTTTTCTTCATTATTCTCCTACTTTACCTTTTTTCTCTCATTGCTCTCTCCCCAGATATTGTGAGGATTTTTTTTTCTTTTTTCTCTTTTTGGTGATTGTTCCTGTGTGTTTACGTGGTGTTTTTTTCTCTACTTGCTTTTACTGTTTTGATCATTTTTGATTGTTGTTTTTGTCTAACTGAATGGGAGATAGCAACAGTGCCCATACAACACAACAGCACCTGCAACTCCTGTAGCTTCACTTATTGAGTGAGAATCAGCACTTCCTTCTCTACCAACAGGCCAATGATAAATGACCATGAAGAAGAGTCTGACTCACGCTTAGCTGCTCTTCACCAACAGTTAACAGAGATTTAAATACAACAATGTCACAATGTCTTGGAAACAACAGACCATCACAGTCCACACAAAGAAGCAAGATAAAGTGGTAGAAACAGGGGAGCAAGATACAGACCCACAACACATTCCTGAGGAAAAAGCAGCATTGGACTCCCTAATAAGGAATTCAAAAGAATTATATTTAAGTATCTTCAAAGGACTGAGAGACAGATCAAGGAAAATACTGACAAAATTAAGGAAAACAGACAAAACCCTAGAACAATTTCTGAAGGAAATACAAGGAAAAAATGATAAAATAAATGAAAAATTAGAAATGATACAAAATCTACAGATAGGAGGATTCAAAATGGAGTCTTGTCAGTGAGCACCATGCTCATTTCCCTCTAGCATCTTAGTGCTTGAAAAACTAGGTACAGCAGTTTGAATTAGGGATTTTGGTGCTCTGAACAGCTCACTGAATCAGAGTGCACCAAACACAGAAGAGCAGAATTAGAGGAAAGGCACAGGGAGATTATTTAAGAAAGATCTACCTGGCAGAGGAGAGACGGGCAGCTGAGAGAGGCCATTGGAAACATCCCTGGGGCAGTCACTGACTGGTGGGCAAGGGCAGCCACCTGAGATATCTGTGAGGCAAGAAAGAAGACACCCTATATCAGCATACCAGCAACCACACCAACATCCCAGCAAACAGCCCCAAGCATCTGCTTCCAGCACCTGATTTTATTAGTAACTTGGGTCACCTAAGTGCAGATAGGCATGTGCCGCACCACTGAAACTCAAGCGGAGAGCTCACTGGTGCTCCAGGAGGGTGAGCTCGCTCCTCCCCTCAGCGGGTCATTGAGTGGGCTTGGGTCAGCCTTGGAGACATTGAGAGGTCTGTGCTTATTTATGTCACTGATATCAGGACCACAGATTACTAGGAGGTACTCTCCCGACTCCAGCATGGCTGAAATCACATGCATCTTTGGCGCTGCAGGTGGGCGGTATCACAGACAAACTCCAGAGCCATTTGCGGTCTGGGGGATTGCACCAGAGCTGTGGGCAGATGGGTCAGGGAGAGAGAGGAAGCCGCAGCTGAGTGTGGTCCTGGGAATTTGCCTTGGATTGGCTTTTTGGGTCCAAGGGGCCTCTGAAGCGGGGTCTTTGAGTGTGCCTGAGCATGGCAGAAAGTGGTGACTTCCCAACAATAGGAATCTTTCCTGAGATTGAGCCATGGACTTGTAAATAAGTACGTCATCAGTAACAGCCTGCACAAAGCCCTAGAAACTGACACTAGCAGCACCAAGATTTCCTTCTTCTGCTCCCACCTTCTCTGCCAATAACTTTACTCATTCAATAAAAGAAACCATATTCAGCCAATTACCATAAAACTCCTGCTTTGGACTCTAAACCTTCTTTACGACAAACAGAAACACATATCCATATTTCACACAGTGATTCCACCATCACAAAGAAAACAGCAGACTGACCCAACATACCTGAATCAATAATAAAATAAAATACACCAGCTTCACCTTTTGAAAATATTAAACCATAAAACCAAGACAAAAGAAATCAACATGTAACCAGCAGCTAAAGACAACCTCAAAATATCTAGGAAACAACAGGTAACTTCAAAAAACAAAAACAAAAAACAACAGGACAAGGCATTAGAAGCAAAACCACAAACAAAGGTCTCATTATACATGGAGGAAGAAGAAGCAATAGAATTATCTGAGAAGGAATTTAGAAGATATGTTTATAGAGCTATACAAAAGCCTAAGGAAACCCCATACAGAAACAAGGAAAACACAGACAGTTCCCTGGAGGAACTCAGGAAAATCATTGAGGAACAGAATATTAAGATTAATGCACAATCAGAACTCATACAAAAACAGCAGTTAGAAACACAGAAAATATCTACTGAAATGCAAACCATGAACTTCAAAATGACAGAACTACACAACACAGTAGAAGCTCATAAGAGCAGATTAGAACTGGCTGAAGAAAGCATATCCCAACTAGAATACAAATCCCTGGACACTAGCCCATATGAAGAAAAATCAGAACAAAGATTTAAGAAAAATGAAGAGAGCCTAAGAATTATATGTGATGACATGAGACAAAACAATATAAGACTCATTGGAATTCCAGAACAAGAACAGGCAAAAATGACCACCAAGAAAATTGTGGAAGACCTGCTGGCAGAAAACTTTCCCCATATCATGAAGGAAGAAAAGATATTTGTCCAAGAAGCTCATAGAACCCCATACAAGATTGACCCCAAAAGAAAGACATTGAGGCATATTATAATCAAACTTTCCAAAACCAAAGACAAAGAAAAATTTTTGAGAGCTGCCCAGGAAAAAAGAAATATTACTTATAATAGTCAAACAATTAGGCTGAGCTCTGATTACTCAGCAGAAACCATGCAGGCAAGAAGGCAATGGGGTGGCATATAGAAAATTCTGAAGGAAAAAAAAATTCCAACCAAGAATCCTATATCGAGCCAAATTATCCATAAAATATGAAGGCAAAATCAAGGCATTCTCAGATAAACAGAAAAAGAGACCAACCCTACAAGAAATGCTTAAAGAAATCCTACCAATAGAGAACCCACAACAAAGATCAGCAAAACCAGAATATGTGACATCAACTCTAAAACCAAATCAGAAATAGATACTCATAAGACCATAAAACATTCTACCTTAAAAACCAAGGAACCCAAGCAACACACAACAACAGCAACTAACTTATCAGAGGGAATATTACTTCTAGGTACAAACCCTCAAATGGAGAGGAAAACATGACAAAGTCTTTGCAGCACACACTGTTCTAAAAATATAGAGACAAGAATATACTCCAAAGTAACCACAGAGAAGAGTAACAATTCTTCTAAGCAAATCAAGAAGGAAAGGAAACATATGGGCTTAATAAACACAAAACCAATTATAAAGAAGAAAAGGGAGAAAGCAATAGACAACAAACTGAACTCAGCACAGAAATATACACAGACGAAAGAATCACCAATGACATGACAAAAAACCACAATAGAATGACATCAATCAACTCATACTATCACTAATTACACTCAATGTGAATGGACTAAATACACCTATCAAGAGGAAGAGAGTGGCAGACTGGATAAGAAAAGAAGACCCATTGATATGCTGCCTACAAGAGACATACCTTAGATACAAAGATAAAAACAAATTAAGAGTTAAAGGATGGAAAAGAATATACCAAGCCGATGGAAACCAAAAAAAAAAAAAAAGGCAGAGGTAGCAATTATGATTTCTGGTAAAATAGACATTAAGGTGAAAAACATCTTAAGAGACAAGGATGGGCAATATATGATGCTAAAAGGGTCAATCAACAAAGAAGAGGTTACAATAATAAACATTTATGCACCCAGTGAAAATGCTCCAAAATACATGAAGCTAATATTAACTGAATTAAAAAGAATGATAGACAACTCTATATTAATAGTGGGGGATTTTAACACACCACTTTCAAGGAGAGACAGGTCAGTGGGAAAGAAGCTCAGCAAAGATACAGAAGAACTTAACAATGCAATCAACCAACTGGAGCTCATACACATATATAGAGTACTTCACCCAACAAAAACACAATTCACATTCTTTTACAGTGCACATGGATCCTTCTCCAGAGTAGACCATATGCTATGACATAAAACAAGCCTCAATAAATTCAAAAGCACTGAAATACTGCAAAGCATCATCTCTGACCACAATGCTATAAAACTAGAAATTAATAATCGGAAGAGCAAGGAAAAAGCATCAAATATATGGAAGCTGTACAACTCTCTGCTTAAAAACTATTGGGTTACAGAACAGATAAAAACTGAAATAATAAAATCCTAGAAACTAATGAGAATGAAGATACATCCTACCAAAACCTATGGGAAACAGCAAAAGCAGTACTCAGAGGACAGTTTATAGCAATAAATGCATACATCAAAAAAGAGGAAAGAAACAAAATCAGCACTCTTAACTTATCAACTTCAACAACTATAAACAGAAAACAAAAGAGTCCTACAGCATCTAGAAGCAAAGAAATAATAAAGATCAGAGCAGAAATAAATGAAACAGAAAACAAAAAATATGTAGAGAAAATCAACAAAACAAAGAGACTGTTCTTCAAAAAGATTAATAAAATCGATAAACCATTGGCAGACCTAACAAAAGAAAAGAAGGAGAAGACCCAAATCACAAGAATTGTGAACAAAAATGGTGTCATCACAACAGAACCAACTGAAATAAAAAAGATGCTGACAAAATATTATGAAAAACTGTACACCAATAGATATGAGAATGTAGAAGAGATGGACAGGTTTCTAGAAACACAAGATCTACCTAAATTATCCCACTCAGAAATAGAAAACTTGAACAGACCCATAACAAGGGAAGAAATTGAACAGGTCATAAAAAAACCTTCCCACAAAGAAAAGCCCTGGCCCTGATGGCTTCACTGGAGAATTCTATCAAATATTCAGGAA
>NW_006921641.1:1052271-1057265 GCF_000298275.1 Orycteropus afer afer | reverse complement strand
ATGATCCTATACATAGAAAACCCAAGGGGCTCAATAAAAAGACTACTGGAACTAATAGAGAGGTTCAGCAAAGTGGCAGGATACAAGATCAGCATACAAAAATCAGTTGGATTTCTCTACACCAGCAAGGACTCCTCTGATAAAGAAATAAGGGAAACCATACCATTCACTATAGCTACGAAAAAAATAAAATATCTAGGAATAAACCTCACCAGAGACACAAAAGATCTATACAAAGAAAACTATAAAACACTGCTACAAAAGGCAACAAGGGTACTACATAAATGGAAGAACCTGCCTTATTCATGGATAGGTAGACTAAACATTGTGATAATGTCAATACTACCTAAAGCAATCTACACATTTAATGCAATCCCGATCCAGATTTCAACAAAATTCTTTAAAGACATGGAAAAACTAATAACTAATTTCATATGGGAAGGAAAGAGACCTAAATAAGCAGAGAACTTCTCAAGAAGAAAAACAAAGTGTGAGGTCTCACACTCTTAGATCTTAAGAACTACTATATAGCCGCTGTAGTCAAAGCAGCATGATATTGGTACAATGATAGATAGATAGACCAATGGAACAAAATTGAGAGCTCAGACATAGACTCATCCATCTATGGACAGCTGATCTTTGACAAAGGCCCAAAGCCCATTAAATGTGGAAGGGATAGCCTCTTTAACAAATGGTGCTGGCAAAATTGGATAGCCACCTGTAGAAAAATGAAACAGGACCCATATCTCACCCCATACACAAAAACAAACTCAAGCTGGATCAAAGACTTAAATGTAGCACCCAAAATTATAAAATTCATCAAAGATAAAGTAGAGGTAAATCTAGGAGCCCTAATTTATGGCATAAATAGACTGTCAAGCATAACCCAGAATGTGCAGAAGATAGAAGAGAAGCTAGATGAATGGGGCCTTTTAAAAATTAAATTCTTGTGCACATCAAAAGATTTCATCAAAAGAGTAAAAAGAGAACTACAGATTGGGAGAAAATATTTCCCTATGACATATCTGACAAAGGACTTATCTCCAAAATCTACAGAAAACTTCAACACCTCAACACAAAAAAGACAAATAACCCAATTCACAAATGTGCAAAATACTTGAACAGACACTTTACCAAAGAAGATATACAAGCAGCCAACAAACACATGAGAAATTGTTCACGATCATTAATCATTAGAGAGATGCAAATCAAAACATCAATGAGGTATCATCTCACCCCAGCAATAATAGCAAAGTTCAACAGATCAGGTAGTAACAAATGCTGGAGGGATTGTGGAGAGATTGGAACTCTTGTGCACTGGGGGTGGGATTGTAAAATGGTACAACCATTGTGGCAAACAGTATGGCGTTTCCTTAACAAATTGAAAATAGGAGTACCATTTGACCCAGCAATTCCATTACTAGGCATATACCCTAAAGAGGTGAGAGAAATCACATGAACAGACATATGTACACTTATGTTCATTGCAGCACAATTCACCATAGCAAAGAGATGGAAACAACCTAAATGCCTATCAATGGATGAGTGGATAACCAAGTTATGGTATATCCACACAATGGAATACTATGCCACATTAAAGAACAATGAGGGATACATGAATCATCTCACAATGTGGATGAACCTGGAGGACATTATGTTGAGTGAAATAAGTCAACTGAAGAAGGACAAGTATTGTATGAGCCTATTACTGTAAAAAGACAGAGAAGGGTTTGCTTGGGAAAGGGAACTCATCTAGTAGGTTACTGGGATAGGGAGGGAAAGGGAGGGATTAATTTAGGGCTAGTTGGGGCTTACATGCTGACATGGGTAGGGGGAGGGATATACAGGAAGGATGTATGACAACCATGATAACACTGGGAAAAGAGAGGACACCAAACTGTGCACCTAAGAGATAGACAACAGATGTTAAAACCAACCTATGTGTCCACAATACCACATTGCCATTAACACTAAACACTAGGCTATACAGATAAACATATAAACACCTGAGATGATCAGACAGGGAAAGACAAAGATAGACTCAGCTGAGGCTTATCTTGTACTAACACCAGTGATAAGAAAATTCCTGCAGTCCTTACAGAAACAATAGAAGACAGACACAGAATAATCCCTCACAGACATCCCAACACTATGGGAGAGATATCCAATAGAGCTACTACCTCAGGGCCATAGTACTGGGGGACACCAGACTAAATTGGCACAACAAAATACATAAAAGTGTTGCTTCACATCCTACATCGGTGAGTAGTGACTGGGGTCTTAAAAGCTTTCAAGTAGCCATCTAGGATGCAGCTAATAGTCTCCTAGCATCAGAAGTGAAGAAGAACACACACAAAAAAAAGGCCCTTGAAACCAGAAGAACAGGATGGTGCCTGGCTACCCATGCCAACCACTCATGAAAAGATCAAATCTGGAGATTCTAGATAGAGTGGGAGGGAAAACATGGAACAAAATCCAAAAACTCAATAATGACCAGAATTACTGGTCAGATGAAGTCTGGTGAGAATCCCAATACTATGGCCCTGAAATACATTCCCCACCTGGAATAAAACTCACCCCCAGGGGCAAGCTTTCAGCCCTATAGTTAACAAGATGTACACACAGACCACTCAACCCAGGATGCTGCACCCACACACTCAATGGTAATACATCCCCTTAAAGCAATAGACATGGGACACCAAAGGACCAACATTCAAACTGAGGAAATGCAGGACAAATAGGAGTGCAAGATTATGAGGGGCACAGGGGGGGTGTTGCAGGGTAGTGAGGGTAGGAGACTGGGTTATGGTTGGACATGGCAAATGGGGAATGAAACTAAATGTACGCATGGCTTTGAATGTAAAACAACTCTTAAAATTAAAATAATAAAAAAAAAAAAAAAAAAAAAAAATTCTACAGATAGAAATCCAGAAGCTTAATACTAAAGTGTCAGAAATAGATAATGCTTTGAAAGGGCAAAGGAGGAGAATTGAATCAATAGAAGACAGAATTAATGTGACTGAACACAAATACCTAAATACTTCTTTGGAAAGGGATCAATCAGAAAAAAAAATCAAAACAAAATGAAGAAAGCCTAAGGTTCATGTGGGAGGCCATCAAAAGGAATAACATACATGTAATCAGAATTCCAGAACAAGAAGAAAAAGATAAAATTGTCCAAGATTTGTCAGAAGAGAACTTCCCTGATATGATGAAAGATGAGAATACATCCATTCAGGAAGTTAAACGAACCCAAAAAGGATAGACCCCAAAAGAAAATCACCAAGACATATCATTATCAAACTCATCAAAACCAAAGACAAACAAAGAATCCGGAAAGCAGCATGGGAGAAACGAAGTTACTTACAAAAGACAACCAATAAGAATATGCTCTGATTTCTCAGCAGAAACACACAAGTGAGAAGGCTATGGGATGGTATATATATAAAACCCTGAAAGAGAAAAATTTTCAACCAAGAATTATATACCCAGCAAAATTGTCCCTCAAATATGATGGTGAAATTGGGAGATTTCCAGATAAGCAGAAATCAAGGGAATTTGTTAAAACCAGACCAACCTTACAAGAGATACTAAAGGGAGTCCTTTGAACAGAGAATCAATAATAGCAACAAAACGAACCATTAATACGCAAGATAACATAACCCAGAAACCAACACAGTTATGGAAACATCCAAAGTAAAATAAGTTTTCAAAATTGCTTGCAAAATTGCGTACAGGGAACCAGAGACATCAATTGGCAAATGAGGACAAACAAATCAAAAAGAGGAGAAAAATAATGTAGTTATAGAACTTCTATATGGTAAGGAAGTCAAGAGAGTTGCAAGATAGAATGGACTGTTCTAAACTCAGGGAGAAAATTATAAATCACAGGGTAGCCTAAAAGAAAAATGATAATCCTTCACATCACAATAAAAAAGAGGACAAGCACAAATATTTAGCAAATACTAATACAATAGCAACAAAGGAAATAGTGTTATCATAATTCATAGACAAAATGAGTTCAGCACAGAAAATTATATGGAAAAAAGAAACCAGGGAAGGATAGGAAGACAGCATGTTTCCTGTAGGACACACATTAGTTCCCTCTAGCATCTTAGTGTCTGAAAAACTAGGTGCAACAGTTTGAAGCAGGGCTCTGGTGCTCTGAACAGCTCATTAAGTCAGAATATGCCAAACTCAAGGGAGCAGGATCAAAAGGAGAAAGGGGCAGTGCAATTACCTGAAAAGACAAACAAAACAAAACAAAACAAAACAAAACAGCAACAGGTGAAACTTCTCTGCAGAGTGCTGACCGGCCAGCAAGGCAAGGCATCAAAGGGCTCCCTGGGATAATGGAAGAATGCACTGGAGGACCTGTGGCCACTCCACCAATCTACCTTCAACACCGCTTTTATCAGTAAACATGGGACTGCTGGGAGAGAGCACAGAGGGGAGTCAAGTTAAAGTTGGTAGGCCCTGGGATGAACTCACATTGTGGACCAGGACAGTTATTGGAGGTCAGCTTTTTGTCATGGAGGGGCCTGGAGAGTGGGGTTTTCATGGCTGTCTGAGCCTGGTGGAAAGTGGCAGCCCCCTAACAATTGGAGTCTTGCCAAACTTGAGCTGTAGACCTATGAGTAACAGTACAATGTCATCATTAGCAGCTCACTCAAAGCCCTGGAGATGGCTCCTGGCACCTTGGAACTTTTTTTTTCCCTCTACTCTTTTCTTCCTCCTTTTCTACCTCTCCCCTGCCTCACCCAACAGAAAATCCACATTAAGCCACCATAACACCTACTGCCTTGAATCTTAAACTCCCTTCACAACAGAGACCTGCATCCACATTACACACAGTGACTCCATCATCACAAAGAAAACTACAGAGCAACCCAGCACACCTGAAATAATAGCCAAAAACATAAAATAACCCAGCTCCACCTTTCCAAAAATATTAAATCATAAAACCAAGACAAAACAAATAAATACATAACTAA
>NW_006921641.1:1050145-1052171 GCF_000298275.1 Orycteropus afer afer | reverse complement strand
AAAAAAAAAAAAAAAACAGAATAAGAAAGTAGAAGTAAAATCTCAAACAAAAGTCTCATTAAACATGGAGGAAGAGGAGGCAATAGAATTATCTGAGAAGGAATTTAGAAAGTATTTTTATAGAACTCTACAAGAGCTTAAGGAAATCCCAAACAGAATCAAAGAGGAAACAGATAGTGCCCTGGAAGAACTCAGGAAAACCATTCAAGAACAAAATAACAAAATTAATACACAGTCACAACTCATACAAAAATAGCAGTTAGAAATCCAGAAGATGAATACCAAAATTACAGAATTAAACAACACAGTGGAAGCCTGAAAGAATAGGCTAGAACTGGCTTATAACACATTTACCAACTAGAAGATAAATCCCTGGACACCAGTCTGTATGAAGAAAAATCAGAACAAAAATTTAAGAGAAATGAAGAAAACCTAAGAGTTATATGGAATGACAAGAAAAGAAACAACATACACCTCATTGGAATTCCAGAAAAAGGAGAGGTGAAAAAAACCACTGAGATAACTGTGGATGATTTACTAACAGAAAACTTCCCCCATATCATGAAGGAAGAAAAGATATTTGTCCAAGAGGCTCAAAAAACCCCATACAGGATAGATCCCAAGATAAAAAACACCAAGGAATATCATAATCAAACTCTCCAAAACCAAAGACAAAGAAAGAATCTTGCAAGCTGCTCAGAACAAAAGAAATATTACTCATAATAATCAAACAGTTAGGCTGAGTTCTGATTACTCAGCAGAAACCATGCAGGCAAGAAGGCAATGGGATAACATATATAAAACAATGAAAGAAAAGAACTTCCAACCTATATCCAGCCAAATTTTCCATCAAATATGAAGGCAAAATAAAGACATTCTCAGACAGACAGAAATTAAGGGATTTTGTGAAAAACCAGAACAACCCTACAAGAAATGCTTGAGAAAGTCCTTCCAACAGAGAACCTTCAACAGAGAACAAACAACAAAATCAAGACACATGACATCAACACTAAAACCAAATCAGAAATGTTATTGTTGTTATGTGCCAACAAGTCAGATCTGACTCATAGGGACCCCTCCTTGGGTTTCCGAGGTGGTATCACTATGGAAGCAGATTTCCCAACCCTCCTTCCAAGGAGTGGCTGGTGGGTTTGAACTGCCAGCCTTCTGGATAGCAGTCAAGTGCCTTAGGCACAAGACAACAGCAAATAACCAATTAGAGAAAATAAAAGTTCTAAGTACAAACTTCCAAATAGAGAGGAAAACAGAACAATGTCCTCATAGAACAGACTGTTCCAAAAATATAGAGACAGAATTCATTCCAAGGTAATCACAGAGAAAATTAACAATTCCTCTAAGCAAATCCAAAAGGATGGAAAACATATGGGTTTAGTAAGCACAGAACCAACAATAAAGAAGAAAAGAGAGGAAACACTTGACAACAAAACTAACTCAAGCACAGAAAAGTATATGGACCAAGGAAACTCCAACAACAAGACAAAAAACCACAATAGAATGACAGAAATCAATTCATACTTATCACTAATTACACTCAATACGAATGGACTAAATGGACCAATCAAGAGAAATAGAGTGGCAGACTGGATAAGAAAAGAAGACCCATTGATATTCTGCCTACAAGAGACCCACCTTAGACACAAAGATAAAAACAAATTAAAAGTTAAGGGGTGGATAAAAGTATACCAAGCCAGCAGTAACCAAAAAAGAGCAGGAGTGGTAATATTAATTTCTGATAAAATAGACTTTAAAGTGAAAAACAAAGACAAAGAGACAAAAAGGACATATGATGCTTAAAGGGTCAATCGACCAAGAGGACATTATGATAATAAATATCTATGTGCCCAACGAAAGTGCTCCAAAATACATGAAACAAATATTAACTGAATTGAAAGGCAAAATAGACAAGTCTGTTGTTGTTGTTGTTAAGTGCCGTCGAGTCGTTTCCGACTCATAGTGACCCCATGCACAGCAGAACAAAACACTGCCCGATCCCGCGCCAGCCCCA
>NW_006921641.1:1042289-1046705 GCF_000298275.1 Orycteropus afer afer | reverse complement strand
TCTTCTGGCCTGTTACTCTGTGCTACGCCTGTGCTTACCTTGCTCCTGGAGACCCGGTCCCTCTCGGGAGGGTAACAAGGGAAAGTGTTCAGTGCAGGTCAGTGAGTAAGCACCAGCCCGCCCGTGCTTACCTTGCTCCCGGAGACCCGGTCCCTTTCGGGAGGGTAACAAGGGAGCTGTCAGCACTAGTGACTAGGTTTTACCCCTTTCTCCTGCTCTTCCGGCCTGCTACTCTGTGCTACGCCTGTGCTTACCTTGCTCCCGGAGACCCGGTCCCTGTCAGGAGGGTAACAAGGGAGCCCTCTGAGCACTAGTGACTGGGTTTTACCCCTTTCTCCTGCTCTTCCGGCCTACAATAGTAGTAAGAGATTTTAACACAACACTTTCACAGAGGGACAGATCAACTAGGAAAAAAACTCAACAAAAATTCAGAAGAACTCAACAACACAATCAACCAACTCAACCTCATAGACATATACAGAGCATTCCACCCAACAAGAGCACAATTCATATTTTTCTCCAGTGCACAAAGATCGTTCTCCAGAATAGATCATATGTTAAGACATAAAATAAGCCTCAATGAATTAAAAAACATAGAAATACTACAAAGCACCTTCTTGGACAACAATGCTATAAAATAAGAAATTAATAATAGGAAGATCAAGGAAAAAACATCAAATATGGAAGTTGAACAATACACTGCTCAAAAATTACTGGGTAATAGAAGAAACACAACCTGAAATAATAATAATAATAAAATGTCCTAGAAACAAACAAGAATGAAGATACATCATACCAAAACCTATGAGACATAGAGAAAGCAGTACTCACAGTGCAGTTTATAGCAATAAATGCAAACATCAAAAAAGAGTAAAGAAGCAAAATCAACACTCTAACTCAACAACTCTAGCAATTAGAAAGAGAACAAGAAAAGAATCCTACAGTATCTAGAAGTAAGGAAATAATAAAGATCAGGGCAGAAATAAATGAAACAGAAAACAAAACAAAAAAAAAAAAGAGAAAATCAACAAAACAAAAAGCAGGTTCTTCAAAAAGATTAATAAAATCCACAGACCATTAGCAAATCTAACAAAAGAAAAGAAAGAGAAGATGCAAGTTATAAGAATAGTAAATAAAAAGGGTCTCATCACAACAGAACCAACTGAAATAAAAAAGATACTGAGAGAATATTATGAAAAACTATATTCCAAAAGATTTGAGAACTTAGAAGGATGGACAAGTTTATATAATCACAAGACCTACCTAAAGTATCCCATTCAGAGATAGAACAATTGAACAAACCCATAACCAAAGAAGAAACTTAAAGGGTCATAAAAAAAACTCCCCACAAGGAAAAGTCCTGGCTCTGATGGCTTTGCTGGAGAACTTTATCAAATATTCAGGGAAGAGTGGATATCTATATTACTCAAGCTATTCCTGAACATAGAGAAAGATGGAATACTCCCAAACTCATTTTATGAAGCAAGCATAATACTAATACCAAAACCAGGGAAGGACACCACCAAAAAGGAAAATACAGACCAATATCCTTCATGAACATAGATGCAAAAATCTTCAACAAAATCCTAGCCAACTGAATCCAACAACATGTCAAAAAAATAATATAATCTGACCAAGTGAGATTCATACCTGGTATGCAAGGATGGTTCAACATCAGAAAAACAATCAATGTAACCCACCACATAAACAAAACAAAAGAACCATATGATTACATCAATCGATGCAGAAAAGGCATTTGATAAAATACAACGCTTGTTCCTGTTCAGAACTCTCAGCAAAATAAGGATAGAAGGGAAATTCCTCAACATAATAAAGGGCATATTTGCAAAACCAATGGTCAACATTATTTTTAATGGACAAAGACTCAAAGCACTCCCCTGATGAACGGGAACCAGACAGGGATGCCCTCTATCACCAATCCTGTTTAACACTATATTGGAAGTCCTGACCAGGGCAATAAGGCAAGAAAGAGAAATAAAAGGCATACAAATTGGCAAAGAAGAAGTAAAACTACCTCTATTTGTGGATGATATGATCCTATATATAGAAAACTCAAAAGACTCAGCAAAAAAACTACTGGAACTAATTGATAGGTTCAGCAAAGTGGCAGGATACAAGGTCAATGTACAAAAATCAGTTGGATTCCTCTATACCAAAAGAAACGTTTGAAAAGAAAATAAGGGAAACAATACCATTTACAAATAGCTACTAAAAAGATAAAATATCAGGAATAAATCTTACCAGAGAAACAAAAGATCTATACAAAGCAAAGTACAAAACACTACTACAGGAGACAACAAAGGCTCTACATAAATGGAAGAACGTGTCTTGTTCATGGATAGGTAGACTGAATATTATGAAAATGTCAATACTATCTAAAGGAATCTAAACATTCAATGCAATCCAATCCAGATACCAACAAAGTTTTTAAGGACATGGAAAAACCAATTACTAACTTCATATGGAAAGGAAAGAGACCTTGGATAAGCAGAGCACTACTGAAGACGAAGAACAAAGTGGGAGGTCTCACACTCCCAGATCTTAAAACCTACTCTACAGCCATAGTAGTCAAAACAGCATGGTATTGGTACAATGATAGACAGATAGACCAATGGAACAGAATCAATAGCACAGAAATAGACCCATCCATCTATGGACAGCTGATCTTTGACAAAGGTCCAAACCCATTAAATGATGAAGAGATAGCCTATTTAACAAATGATGCTCACAAAATTGGATATCCACTTGCAGAAAAATGGAACAAGACCCATACCTCACCCTATACACAAAAACAAACTCAAGTTGGATCAAAGATTTAAATGTAGCACCCAAAACTATAAAACGCATCAAAGATAAAATAAATCTAAAGAGCCCTAATTTATGGCATAAATAGACTATCAAACATAACCCAGATGGTACAGGAGGTCGAAGAGAAATTAGACGACGGAGATCTTCTAAAAATTAAATTCTTATGTGCATGGAAAAACTTCATCAAAGGGGTAAAGAGAGAACCTACAGATTGGGAGAAAATATTTGCTTGTGACCTATCTGACAAAGGACTTATCTCCAAAATCTATAGAAAACTTCAACACCTCAACACCAAAAAGACAAACAACCCAATTGAAAAATAGGTAAGAGACTTGAACAGACACTTCACTAAAGATGATATGCTGGTGGCCAACAAACATGTGAAGAATTGCTCACGATCTTTTGTCATTAGAGAGATGCAAATTAAAACAACAATGAGATTTCATCTCACCCCAGTAACAATGGCAAAATTCAACAGGACAGAAAATAACAAATGCTGGTGAGGTTGTGGAGGGATTGGAACTCTTGTGCACTGCTGATGGGATTGTAAAATGGTACAACCATTGTGGCAGATGGTATGACATTTTCATAAAAAAATGAAAATAAAAATACCATTTGTCCCAGCAATTGCATTACTAGGAATATATCCTAAAGAGGTGAAAGGCGTTACATGAGCAGACATATGCACACCTATGTTCATTGCAGCACAATTCACTATAGCAAAGAGATGGAAACAACCTAAATGCCCATCAACAGATGAATGGATAACCAAATTATGGTACATTCACACAATGGAATACTGTGCTACATTAAAGAACAATGAAGGACACACAATCATCTCACAATGTGGATGTACCTGGAGGACATTATGTTGAGTGAAATAAGTTAATTGCAGAAGGACAAATATTATATGAGCCCATTACTATAAAAAGACAAAGAATGATTTGCTTAAAGAAGGGAACTCACTTTCTAGGTTACCAGGGTAAGGAGGGAAGGGAAGGAATTAATTTTGGGCTAGTCAGGGGCCACACGCTGATGTGGGTAAGGGGAGGGATGGTATGGAAAGAATCTGTGACCACCATGATAATATTGGGGAAAGTGAAGACACAGAATTCTGCACATAAAATATAGATGGCAGAGGCTAATACCAATATATCCACAATACTGCATTACCATTAACACCATATACCAGACTACAGATAAACACATAAACATCTGAGAAGATCAGATGGGGTCAGTGAACAGGATTAGACAAAGAACAGATTCAGCTGAGGCTAATCTTGCAAAGATACCAATGATACAAAATACCTGTAATCCTTACAGAAACAACAGAAGACAGACAGAAAGCAATCCCTCAAAGACAGCCAGACACTGTGGGAGAAAGATCCAATGAATCTACTGACTCAGGACCATAGCACTGGTGGACACCAGACTCAATTGGCACAACAAAATACACTAAAATCTTGTTCCACAGCCTACATTAGTGAGTAGCAACTGGGGTCTTAAAAGCTTTCAAGTGGCCATCTAAGATGCAGCTAATGGTCTCCTATCATCAGAAGCAAAGAAGAGTGCAAAAAAAAAAAAAAA
>NW_006921641.1:1040503-1041585 GCF_000298275.1 Orycteropus afer afer | reverse complement strand
AAAATGACAGCAACCAATTCATACTTGTTGATAATTACACTGAATGTTAATGGATTAAATGCGCCACTCAAGAGATGGAGAGTTGCAGACTGGATATGAAATCATAATCCATCAATATGCTGTCTACAAGAGACACTACCTTAGAGACAAAGACAGAAATAGACTAAAAATCAAAGGTTGGAAAAAGATATTTCAAGAAATGGCAACCAAAAAAGAGTAGAAGTGGCAATATTGATTTCTGATCAAACTGACTTTAAGACAAAAACCACCATGTGATACAAGGAAGGACGTTATATAATGATTAAAGGATCAAATGAACTAGAAGATATAACCATAACAAATATCTATGGACCCAATGAAAGAGCCCCAAAATACATAAACCAGAGTTTAAAAGAGTTGAAAATGCAAATAGATGACTCCACAGTTATAGTGGGAGACTTTAAGCTGAGTTAAGTGGGCTGGACACCAAGAAAAAGGCCACTTATCCCATTAGGTGGTGAATGTTGACCTTTCAGAAAGCCCTTTCAGATGATGGTAGGATTGGAAATCAGATTGAAATGCTTTGATATGTGACTGAGAAGTGAAAACTTGTGGGTATTGCATGTAGATGATCATTTAAAGATATTTGGCAGTAAATAAAAAATATGTTATTCTTAACAATTCTTAGCCTTCAATTAGCTGAACACTAGAAAAAATTAGATTTGAGACAATTGGGAATGTGTCAGACCAGTCACTTTCTTTTGAAAAATTTATACACTTAAGAGAAATCAAATGAATCATCGTTACTGACCTCGCTAATATTTCAAGTAAATATTTAATGAGATTGACCCTTGTTGTTAGCTGCCATTGAGTCATTTCTGACTCATAGTGACCACAGGGTCTATACACAGAAGAACGAAACACTGCCTGATCCTATGCCAGCTCCATGATCCTTGCTATAGTTGAGCCCATTATCACAGCCACTGTGTCAATCCATCTCATTGAAAGCCTTCCCCTCTTTTGTTGACCCTCCACCTTACCAAGCATGACATCCTTCTTCAGGGAATGGTCCCTTTTGACAACATGACCAAAGTAGGTGAGAC
>NW_006921641.1:1029803-1038628 GCF_000298275.1 Orycteropus afer afer | reverse complement strand
TCTTTAACTTCAAGTTGAACTTGCATATGAGCAGTTGATGGTCTGTTCCACAATCAGCTCCTGGCCTTGTTTTGGCTGAAGATATTGAGCTTTTCCATTGCCTGTTGCCACAGATGTAGTCAATCAGATTCCTGTGTGTTCGATCTAGCAAAGTCCATATGTGCAGCTGCCATTTCTGTTGTTGAAAAAAAGTATTTGCAATGAGTAAGTTGTTAGTCTTGCAAAATTCTACCATGCTATTTCCAGCATTATTTCTGTCACCAAGGCTGAATTTTCCAGCTACTGGTGATTCTTCTTTGTTTCCAACTTTTGCATTACAGTCACTTGTGATAGTTAACACATCTTGACTTCATGTTCAGTCAATTTCAAACTGCAGAAGTTGATATCAATCTTCAATTTCATCATCTTTGGCTTTGGTGGTTGGTGCATAAATTTGAATAATAGTAGTATTAACTGGTCTTCCTTGTAGGCATATAGATATTATCCTATCACTGACAGCATTGTACTTTAGGACAGATCTTGAAAAATCCTTTGGGATGATGAGTGCCACACCATTCCTCTTCAAATTGTTATTCCCAGCATAGTAGATCATATTGTTGCCTGATTCAGTCCATTTCAGGTCACTAATGCCTAGCATATCAATCTTTATGTGTTCCATTGCATTTTTGACAACTTCCAGTTTTCCTGGGTTCAGACTTTGTACATCCCATGTTCCAATTATTAATGGATGTTCACAGCTGTTTCTCCTCAATTTGAGTCATGCTACATCAGCAAATGGAGGTCTCAAAAGCTTTACCTTATCTGTATCAGTAAGGCTGGTTTTACTCTGATGATGCAGCTCTTTCCCAGTCCTGTTTTGAGAGCTTTCTAACCTAAGTCACTCATCCTCCCTCTCTGTATTGGGCAATGTTTCCAGGCTATTCATAAAGTTTCACAATGATGTATCAGACAGTGTTTCTCTATTCTCTTCTGCTATTCATAAGGTTTTCCCTGGCCAATTCTTTGAGAAGTGAATGGTCTCTTCCTTCTTCTTGGTCTGTCTCAGTCTGCAAGCCATGCTGAAACCAGTGCACCATGTGCCCACCACTGGGTTTGAAACACCAGTAGCACAGCCTCAAGACTCACAGCAACATGTCACCACAGTAGGACAAACTGAAAGACAAGTTTGTCTCCCTTCGCTGTTCAAAACCTCTCCAACTGACCCTTACCTGGACCCCTGCTGCTGCCTCCTTGCTCTGTCCTGACCCCCCTGGCCTTTTTCCTCTCCTTTCCCATGATTTCCTACCTTCCCACTTTGCCACTTATGGGGCGTGGCCTGGGTTCCCTCCTCTCACCTGGATCCCTGCGGCTGACTCCTTGCTCTGTCCCAGTCCCCCTGGACTTTTTCTCTCCCTTCCCCTGCCTTTCCGCCTTGCCGCTTTGGTGTGTGGCCTGGGTTCCCTCCCCTCACCTGGATCCCTGCATGGTAAAACATAGTGGTGTTTAGAAAACAGTGAATCTGCAAAGGAAGCATGAAAAGTAAGGGGAAGTCCAGAAACATGTTTTTCTTTTCTTGGGAGGCAATAATTCTACAATGAGGAAACAATTAACACTGTCAAGTAATATGAACAAGTAAAATGTTACCCAGTTTAGTAAGAAGGAGGTTACTCTAGAGAAAACTGTTTCTTTAGGGTGCTTGTTTAGAGAGGAATGAACTAGGAGTTAACTCTTGTGAGATGTGTTGTTGTTGTTGTTATGTGCTATCAAGTCATTTCCAACTCATAGAGATGTAGGGAAGGGAAAAACTAGGCCAGCACAAGGTAGATATGATAGAATATGATGCAGGAGAGCCTTTGTGTATGAATGCTATTGTGATCTCCTGGGTAATCAGTGGCTCAGAAATTTATATTCTTTAGAAAGGACTTGAATAATAAATATTGTATTTAGATTGTAATAGAAATTTATCATCTATAATATGTTGTTTGTAATAGCTATTATTTGTTAAGGTGTTGTCTCTCCCCCAGAATACTTTCTGACCATGAAAATACAAGATGCACTTAACAATGAGGCTATTGGCTTTGTGGAATCATTTCCAGTAAAAGGAGAGAGTAGTGAAAGTGGGTAACAAGAGCCTTGATATTTCCTTGCACTGCATTAAGAATATGGCTTATATTCTATTATAATGAACAGTGCTAGGGCAGGAACACATATATTATTGCCATTATGTGTTATGGAGTGGATTTTCAACTCATGTTGTTGCTGTTGTTATGTGCCCTCAAGTTGTCTCCAACTCACAATGATCCCTCCTTGGGTCCAAGGTGGTATCTCTATGGAAGTAGATTGCCCACTCTTCCTTCTGAGGACTGGCTGGTGGGTTTGAACTGCCAACCTTCTGGTTAGCAGTCAACCAGAAGGTTGATGGTTCAAACCCACCAGCCATGACAGAATGGAAATTCTCCGTAGGGTTTTCTAGGCTAAAATCTTTTGGAAAGTAGATCTCCAGGTCTCTAGTGGAGACACTGGGTGAGTTTGAACCATCAAACTTTCAGTTAATATCTGAGATCTTAATCTTTGTGCCACCAGGGAGCCACAGGAAGCATGTAAGAGGAATACATATAAAGTGCTCCAAATCCATGGTAGTGTCCAGAGAAGAGTGCTCTGTCTTTATTTACTCTCTGAGATAGTAACTAAGCAGTGGCAGTGGAAGGAGGAGAAACATTTTATTCAGAGGCTGCTCTAAAAGTGCCTGTTTTGTTGGATAAAGTAACCTTTTCCACTAGTTCTAAAATCCTTGACAAATTATGTGACTTCTATTGGCCTGCTTTCTATTTATGAAATTAAGTTACTACTACTTTTTAATCCACAGATTTTCTGAGGACTCTTGTATGTTTGAACTATGAGGTATTATGTGCTCTTTATTTATCATATATTCAATGAGTATTCTGGTTTAAAATTCCTGAGAGATATTTATTCACATAATGTTATGTCTAAATTCCTGGATTTTAATTTAAGCTAAAGTAAAACCTTAAAATTAAATATTAAACTTTAAATTAAAAATATAACTTATGCTTATGAGAGGGTAAGTTGTAGGACATTAAAGCATGTTGAAGAAAATAGATTTTGGAGTATGACTTCCTGGGTATGTTGTTTTTATTATTAAGTCCTATCAAAATGCTCTGACTCATAGCGACCCCATGTACAATAGAATGAAACACTGCCCAGTCATGCACTATCCTCACAATGATTGCTATGCTTAAGAGCTTAGTTGCAGCCACTATATAGATACATCTTGTTGAGGATCTTGCCCTTTGCACTGACACTTATGAAGCATAATATTTTTCTCAAGGGACTTTCCCTTCTGACAACATGACCAAAGTAGATGAGACACAGTCTAGCCATTCTTACTTCTAAGGAGCTTTCTGGCTGCACTTTTTCCAGGAGAGATTTGTTCATTCTTCTGGCAGTCCATGGCATTTTCATTATTCTTTGCCAACAATATAACAAAATAAAAGGCATTGTGGTGGTCAAGTTTGTGTGCCAACTTGGCTAGGGCTGGTTGAGTGGCTGGACAGCTGAATCTAGTTATTCCAAGTGAGACTGGTAATTAATTCCATGGTGGAATCTATTGGAGCATCTGAGTAGCTGCTTTGGGTATGTGGTTTGGTTCCCAGATATAAGTAGCAGCTTGGGAACGCTTTCTACCTTATGGCACACTTGAACCCTGCATGTAGCCATGTTGTTTTTCACCAGCCTGCCATGTTCTGCTGACCTTGCCACTTTCAGTGGACTTAAATTAATGGCCTGCTGTGTGGTTTGGTAAAATAGAGACTGTGCCATTTTATTTGCTGACCTTGGGGTTGTCAGCCTCAGCAGCCAGTAGCTGCCTGAGTAAAGAGATGCCTCTAGCTTCAGTGGGCCTGGAGCAGGAGGCAGAGCTGAAGCCCAAGGTCAAGGGGCTTTCACATAGCCCCGAGAGCCTGGCACTTGGAACTAAGACTTCTAGCCTCCCAAACTGTAAAAGAATAAATTCCTGTTTGTTATAACCATCCTATTTGTGATATATTTCTGTCAGATTGGTAACCAGAACAGGGATCAATTCTTCTTTGATCTTCCTGATTTATTGTTCAGCTTTCCAATACATATGAGGCAATTGAATACATCATGGCTTGAATTAGGTGCACTTTGGTCTTCAAAGTGACATCTTTACTCTTTAACATTTTAAGGAAGTCTTTTGCAGCAGATTTGCCCAGTGCAATATAACATCTGATTTCTTGATTACTGCTTCCATGGGTGTTGATTGTGGATCCAAGGAAAATGAAATCCTTAATATTTCAACATTTTCTCCACTTATCATGATGCTGCCCTATTGTTTCAGTTGTGAGGATTTTTGTTTTCTTTATATTGAAGTGTAATCCATACTGAAGACTGTAGTCTTTGATCTTCTTCAGTAAGTGCTTTAAGTCATCTTCTTTACTTTTAGCAAGTAAGGTTGTGTCATATGCATATTATATGCCATTAATGAATCTTTCTCCAATCCTGATGCTGCATTCTTCTTCATATAGTCCAACTTTTTGGATTATTTATGCAGCTTAAAGATTGAATAAATATGGTAAAAGGATACAACCCTGACACACAACTTTCCTAGTTTGAAATCATGCAGTATCCCCTTGTTCTGATTAAATAACAATCTCTTGGTCAGTGCACAGCTTCCTCATGAACATAATTAAGTATTCTAAAATTACCATTCTGCAAGACCAATGACTTATTCATTGCAAATAACTTTTTACAACAACATAAACAGCAGCTATACACATGGAATTACCAGATGGAATACACAGGAATTAGATCAACTACATCCATTGAAAGAGGAGATGGAGAAGCTCAATACCTTTAGTCAGAAAAAAGACCAGGAGCTGACTGTGGAACAGTCAGTCCATCAATCGCTCATGTGTAAGTTCAAGCTGAAGCTGAAAAAAATTAAAACATGTAAACGAAGGCCAAAATGTAACCTTGATTATATCAGATCTGAATTTAGATACTGTATAAAGAATAGATTTGACACATTGAACACTGATGAATGAAGACCAGATGAATTGTGGGATGACATTGAGAATATCATATACAAAGAAAACAAAAGGTCTTTAAAAAGGCAGGAAAGGAAGAAAAGATCAAACTGAATGTAAGAAGAGATTCTGAAAGTTGCTCTTGAACATAGCATAACTGAAGTAAATGAAAGAAATGATGAAGTAAAAGAGCTACACAGATTTAAAGGGGAATTTGAGATGACAAAGTAAAGTATTACACTGAAATGTGCAAAGACCTGGAATTAGAAAACCAGAATGGAAGAACACACTAGGCATTTCTGAAGTTGAAACAACTGAGGAAAATATCCAAGCCTCAATTTGCAATATTGAAGGATTCTATGGGAAAATAATGAGCCCTGTAGGAATCACCAAAAGAAAATGGAAGGAATACAGTCACTGTTCCAAAAGAATTGGTTGGTGTTCAACCATTTCAAGAGGTAGCATATGATCAGGAACTGATGATATTGAAGGAATAAATTCAAGCTGCACTGAATTGATGGAATACCCATTGAGATGTTTCAACAAAAGGATCCACCACTGAAGGTGCTCAGTAATTTGTACCAAGAAATTTGGAAGATAGGTAGGTGGTCAACTGAGTTGAAGAAATCCATATTTGTGCCTATTCTAAAGAAAGGTAACAGTATGTGGAAATTATTGAATGATATTGTTAAAATCACATGCAAGTAGAATTTTTGCTGAGGATAATTCAAAATGTTTGCAGTGCTGTATTGGCAGGAAACTTCCATAAAATCAAGCAAATTCAGAAGAGGGCATGGAATGAGGGATATTATTGCTGATGTCTGATACATCTTTGCTGAAAGCAAGGAAATACCAAAAAGATGTTTACCTGTGGTTTATTGACTATGTAAAAACATTGGACTGAGTAGATAATAAAAATTATGGACAACATCACAAAGAATGGGAGTTCTAGAAGATTTAATTATGCTGTGAGGAACTTGTACATTGACCAAGAGGCTGTCATTTGAACGGAAGAAGGAGATACTTCATGAAAGATGTGTGTCAGGGTTGAATCTTTGTACCATACATATCCAATCTTTATGCTGCATAAATAATCCAAGAGGCTAGATGATTTGAAGAAGAATGCAGCATCAGGATTGGAAGAAGACTCATTAACAACTTGCAATATGGAGATGGTAGATCATTGCTTGCTGAAAGTGAAGAAGACTTGAAGCACTTACTGAAAATCAAAGACTACAGTGTTCAGTATGGATTACATCTCAAAATAAGGGAAACTAAAATCCTGACAATTGGACCAATAATCAACATCATGATAAATGGAGAAAAGATTTAAATTGTTAAGGATTTCATTTTATTTGGATCCACAATCAATACCCATGGAAGCAGCAGGCAAGAAATCAGATAATACATTGCACTGGACAAACATGTTGCACACCTCTTTTAAGTGTTAAAGAGCAAAGAGGTTACTTTGAAGCCTAAGGTGTGCTCGACCCAAGTCATGGTATATTCAATAGTGCCTAAGGCATTTGACTGCTAACCAGAAGGCTGGCGGCTCAAACCCAGCAGCTACTCCTCACAAGGAAGATTGGGCAATCTACTTTCATAGAGATAATGCCTCAGAAACCCAAGGAGGGGTCTCTATGAATCGAAATCAACTCATCAACAGTGAGGTTTTTTTTTTTTTTTTTTTTTTTCATATACATGGAAAGCTGGATGATGAATAAGAAGACCAAGGAAGAATTGAAGCATTTGAGTTGTGCTGTTGTCAAAGAATGTTGAAAATTCCCTGGCTGCCAGAAGAATGAAAAAAATCTGTTTTGAAAGAAGTACAGCCAGAATGCTTCTCGAAATTGAGAGCAGCCAGACTTCATTTCACATATTTTGGTCATTTTGTCAGAAGAGCTCAGTCCTTAGTGCACAATATTGTGCTTAGTATAAGGAGGTTCAACAATGAAGAGGAAATGCCTTAACAAGATGGAGTGACACAGTGGCTGTAATGATGGGCCAAAGATAGTAAAGATTTTGAGGATGGCACACTACTGGACAGTATTTCTTTCTGCTGTACTTAGGGTCACCATGAGTTGTAACTGAATAGATGGCACCTAACAACAACAACAGCAGTCTAAAACTCTTTTTGTCAAACTGGTCCAACTGGGAACAGGTGGATGTGTATCAGGGCCACTAGAAACCACAAGGTAAATGTTAAGGTGTCAGTCTCTGGCTGGGTTCTCTAGAGAAAGAGAACCAGTGAAATATATATACACATATATACACACACATACCAAACTCACTGACTCATAGTGACTCCCTTTGGGTTTCTGAGGCAGTAAATCTTTATGGAAGTAGGTTGCCCAGTCTTCCTTCCATGGAGTAGCTGGAGGGTTTGAACCACCAACCTTCTGGTTAGCAGTCAAATGCCTTGGACACTGTTTTGGTTACCTAGTGCCACTGTAATAGAAATATACCACAAATGGGATGGCTTTAACAAACAGGAGTTTATTCTTTTATAGTTTTGGAGGCTAGAAGCTGAGTTCAAAGTGCCAGGCTCTAGGGGCTGAGTGAAAGCCCCTGGACCTTGGGCTTCAACTCTGCCTCTTGTACCCAGCACAGTGAAGCTAGAGGCATTTCTTTACTCAGGCAGCAGCTGGCTGCTGAGGCTGACAAACCCAAGGTTGAAAAATGAAAAGGCACAGTCCCAATATTACTAAACCACATGGGAGGCCATTGATTCAAGTCCATTGAAAGTCCCAAGATCAGCAGAGCATGGCAGGCTGCTGAACAGTGACTTGGCTATATGTAGGGTTAAAATGTGCCATCAGCTGGAGAATTTCCTCAAAGTAGCTTCTTATCCTGGAAGCAGATCACATCCCTAAAGCAGCTACTCAGCTGCTCCAATAGGTTCCACCATGGAGTTAATTACCAGTCTCACCATGGGGAATAACTACATCCAACTGCCCAGCTACTCAACCAGGCCCAGTCAAGTTAACACACAAAATTAACTACCACAGGCCCTTAGGCCACGAGAACACCTTTAGAGAAATGCAAATTAAAACCATAAGGAAATATCATTGCACACTTATCAGCCAAAATACACATATACCAAACTCACTACCATCGAGTTGATTCTGACTCATAGCGACCCCCTTTGGGTTTTGAAGATGGTAAATCTTTATGAAAATTTGCTCAGATTGCTTAGTCTTCTTTCCATGTAGTGGCTGGTGGGTTGGAACCACCAGTCTCTGGTTAGCAGTCAAATGTATGTAACTGAAATAAAAATAGTGACAACACCAAATACTGGTGAAGATGTGAAGAAACTGGACATTCATGTATTGTTCAAGGCAATGTAAAATAGTCCAGCCACTGTGGAAAATCATATGGCAGTTTCTTCAAAAGCCAAACCTGAAACTACCATATAAACCAGCAATTGCATTCCTGGACATTAATCACAGAAAACTGAAAATTATGTTTTCAAAACCTGTACATGAGTGCTTATAGTAACTTTATTCCTCTTAGTCCCAAGCTGGAAACAACCCAGATACTCTTCAAAGGGTAAAAGAGTAAACAAACTGTGGTACCTACATACCATAAAATACTATTCAGCAACAAAAGGAATGAACTATTCATACAAATAACAACCTGGACGAATCTCCAGAAAATTGTGCTGAATGGGAAAAGCCAATCTCAAAGGTTATATACTGTATTATTCCACTTACACACAATTCTTTTTTTTTTTTTTTTTTTTTATTAGGATTTGGGTGAAGATTTACAGAGTAAATTCACTTT
>NW_006921641.1:1000249-1029342 GCF_000298275.1 Orycteropus afer afer | reverse complement strand
TCCTCCAATATATAAACATTTCCTTAACATTTACAATAACGGACTAATTTACACACAATTCTTGAAGTGACAAAAATATAGAAATGAGGAACACATGAGCATCTGATCCTTCTCTTTGAGGATCTTTCTCTTTTTCACTGATCCTGTACCCTACATGATGTCCTTCTCCAGGGATTAGCCCTTGATGATAACATGTCCAAAGTATGTGAGACCAAGTCTTGCTATCATTGCTTACAAAGAGGGTTCTTGTACTTCTTCCAAGACAAGTTTGTTCATTCTTCTGATAGTCTGTGGTATATTCAATATCCCTTGCCAACACCATATTTTAAAGGCATTAATTCTTCTTTAGGTTTCCTTATTCATTGGCCATTATGAGATTGTCATATATATATGGAGAGAGAGAGAGAGATTTTAATGAAAAGAAATAGCTCATGCAGCTGTAGAGTCTAGTAAGTCCCAAGTCCGTGGATCAAACATTAAGCTGGAGGCTTCTCTTGAGTCACACAGCTGCAGGGTCTGACAAAGTCAAGACTGACAGGCAATATAGCAGGCTGCTAGCTGCTGAGGCCCATGGATCCAAGATTGGCAGGTAAAATGGCAAACTGCTGCCTCACAGACTGTAAAAGAAACAATCTCAGGATCAGTAGGCCAGGAACTGGAGTTTCTGATGGGCCAAAAGCAAGATGAAAAATGAGCAAATAACCAGAGACCTTTCCCAAAGATTTTCTGTATGTACTGGAAGAAGGCCACACCTGAAGACAACTCCCCTTCAGCTAATTAGCTGCTCATAGCAGATTCCATCATAGAAGTGATTACACCACATCCAGTCTCATAATGGGGAATAACTACATCAAAACTGCCAAGCCACTCAAAATCATGTTCCAGCTAAGTTGACATACAACCTTAACTATCACAGTGTCTTCCCAAAGTGTTAGTTTTGTTGATATTTATTATAGTTCTACGTGAAATATTAAAAAAAAAAAAAAAAAAATTGTAGTTTTTAAATAAAGAAAAAGCTTCAAAGAAATACTCTGTCCTTGGAGGGGTGGGAGTGAGGCTTCAGACTATAGCTCCAGAGCTGAGGAATGTGCAGTCATTCCTCTTTGTATTCCTCTTCCCCCAGGCATCTACAGCAGCAGTGACTAAAACATACTGGCCAGAGGATGTAGCTTCTTACTGTTGGAAGATTCAGAGTAAAGACAATCATTGCTCTACCATTGACTTGTGGGGATTAAAAGTGAAGAGGATTATAAGGATCTGTCTGTGCAAATCCTACAGTGATTTTCTGGATTTGGGAAAAATCTTGACATGATTTAACTTAGCACCTTAACTGAGAGATGTTCCCAGCATCTTACTGTTTTAAGTAGTTGAGAACTCTGTCAACATGGATACTTCTGACAAAAGGTAAACTAAGATGTGTGCAGAATCACTACAGAATATGTTATGCATTTGTTTTGTAAATATCTTGATTTCCTTATTTATTGTGACTCAAAGAATTTGACAAATTTCCAATTCCTAACATATAAATTGCTGGAGAACATTCTGTATGTTTTCGGCCAACTTGATAGATTTGCCAAAACCTAAACATATACTGCCTTATTAACATTTGGTGTTATTTTTAAAGAAAACTTGGATTTGATGAAAACATATGTATAGCGACGAAATAGATATATACAAACAAAGTAGATTTATGCCATCTTTTCGTATATATAGCTTTGGTCCTAAGGACTTCAGATTATCCCATTTTTTATACTTTTGTGAGGAAATTGGAGGTTGGAGGAGTTGTCACTCTTGGCCCTCTTGTTTTATACATTCTTTTCTCTCATCTGAGAGGATCTTTCTTTAACTTCTGGACTAAATGAAAGCCTTGGCTATTGCTTCCCTTAGGAAGTCTCTCAGACTAACCATTCACCATAATTGATTATTTCTTCATCTGTCCAACATCCTGTATTGATTAGAATGAAGAGAAATTATTTCCTTACATATCTGTATTTGCTACGATTTGAATGCTTTTGTTCATAGTGCATACCTTAGTCATCTTACAGATTCAGAGACAGACATGTAGCAAGTGCTCAGTAACTGTCTGTTGTTGTTATGTGCCGTCAAGTCGGGCCCGACTTATAGGGACCCCTCCTTGGGTTTCCAAGGCAGTATCACTATGGAAGTAGATTGCCCAAACTTCCTTCTGAGGAGTGGCTGGTGGATTTGAACCACCAGCCTTCTGGTTAGCAGTCAAGTGCCTTAGGCACTGCGCTACCAGAGCTCCTCAGTAACTGTCTATTAATTGAAATTGATTCAAGGCAGAGTTGCTTGAAAGTGGTGGCAAGTGAAATTGAGAGCACAGCAGGAGGTGGACACAGGGGGTTTATGGAAGTATCAAAGGAGCCAGTCATTAAATAGCTTGTCTCTCAGAAATATCCCTGAAGCCAAGATAAGACCTCAGTTACTAGACAAGCCAGAGTTGTACTGATATATATATGGTTCTTCTCTAAAACTATGTGGGGAAGGACTGACTGATATCTAGGCATATGGATGGGACACTCTGGGCATGAGTTAAGACAATTTTCCTCAACCTTCCAGTTATGAATCTATAATATAATGAATAATTATATATTTATTACACAAGTTATTTCTTAATCAAGTTAACTTCTTAATTAGGTAATCTATAAGCTCTATGAGCTCTGAATCTATAATATGACAATTAATTATATAATCATTAATTAATTTGTACCCAGCTTTGTGGTAGTTTCTCTGAGTGGGATGGAATACAGAAGAATTACTGTCTGTTATCTCACAGGATATAATTTACAGTGAGTGGACAGCAGGCAAAACTAAAGCACACTGAACAACAGGACACAATACAATGTGACAGGATGACAAATGGGGCATATCTTGTTGTAATTTGATCAGTATTCAAGGCTGAAGATGTCAGGAGATCATTATGCCCATGTTCTAAAAGAGAGCTGCTAGACAAATTATCGTAAGACTTAGAAAGTGTAGCCAAAGGACAATCAACTTTCTATTCCCATATCTCACCTTGAGCCTATGTAGAGATATCCCTAGGAGGAGAAACTTTGCAGAAATTTCATAGGATTAGAGAAGTTTTGTGGTCTTTCACATATGAGAGAGAATCAAGTTAGGGAGAGGAAGTCACCACTCACAAAAGTCAAAAGAAGAGAGAAATTAGAGGTAAGGAGATATTTTCCAGAAGTAGAATGTGTCACACTCATCTTGGATATTTGCTGGTTTGCTGAAAATGCAATAAGAATATTTTGTGCACTGGAACTGCTGGATTTATCTCCTTTTGAATGGACTGTGCTGGGATAGGAGATAAAAGACAAGTGTATAAGTCCATGAAATCCAAGATGTGTCTGGAGAAGGTAGCTTGATAAATTTCTTGGGAGACCCTGCACTGTTCTCTTTACTTTGTAGGCAGAGAAACTGGTGGAATCTGGCCTGAAAGGCACCTGAAGCTTCCCCTTTGTACAAAGAAAGAAGGTGGGGATGCTTCATGATGCAGAAAGCTGTTGTTCCAAAGTCTGGTGGACAAACGTGGATGAGTTTCCATGGAAGGAACAGCTAAGGATAGCAGCTGTGGTAGACTCTGTCCAAAGGTTATGTAGAGAGCACTGCTGGAGAGCAGAAACTGAGTGGTTGCTGAAAGAGGTCAGGCAGAGAGTACATAAGCCATGTCAGGGTCCCTAGCAGAAGGAGCTACAAAGAAGCCAGAAAAAGTACTCCCAAGAGAAAATCATCATTGTTTAGCTGTACCACAGAAGATGCTAGATTACAGCACTTGTCAAAGAAGACATTGATTAAATTATCTTCTTCTTCCATCTGTCCTTGGGTGGGTAAGAAAGAGCAGAATGTGAAGAATGTAGTCAAGGTCACTGAATTGTACATGAAGAGCTGCTGAGTTCATGTGTGTAAACAACAAAAAGAAACAACAGAATGTATAAGGAAGATATGGGGTAAGGAAAGAAAAAGAAAAAACCTTTTAATGTTTGATGGATAACTACTATTGTGTCAACCCTAACTCATGATGAACTTGCATAGAACAGAATGAAATGTTGTCCAGATGCTGTGCCATCCTCATGATTGCTGGCATGTTTGAGTTCATCACTGTGGCTGTTGTGCCAAGTCCATCTCACTGAGGGCTTCCTTCACTCTTTTTGGCCCTCTGCTTCACCAGATGTTAATGCCCTCCTGATGACATGTTCAAAGCAAGCAAGTCAGACACTGTTCCGTTCTGGTATGTAAGATTTTCATTCACTAATCTGCAGAAGTAGATAACCAGGCCTTTCTTCCTAATCTTAGTCTTCAAGTTCCACTGAAACTTACCACCATGAGTGACTCTGCTGCAACTGGAAATACTGGTGGCATAGCTTCCAGTATCATAGTAACATTCAAGCCACCACCGTGAGACAAACTGACAGGAGGGTGGTGATTTAATATTTGAAGGTGATCTGAAAGCTGTAGAATTTTCCTAACATATTGCTGCCTAAAACCAGAGAAGGGAGAACCAGAAGAGAATGTTTGAAATCAGGGATGAGATAAAACCTACTGAGTGGAGAGCATTCAAACAATTGCTTCAATATTTGTAATTAAATTCTAAATAGTGTTGGTATGTCAAAAGTGGTATAGATGAAATTTGTTTTGACAAATGATAGAGGAGGCCACAGGGCTGCACCTTTACCTTGCCCTTGAAGTGAAGACTGACTACATTTTTCACATATAAATATTAATTTCCCCCTTTTTTTTACACAAATGGTAACATATACTTTATTCTATACCTAGTTTTCTCTTTGTTTTTCACTTAAAAGAGCTCAAAGATTGTTTTATATCAGTATATAAGCAAGCTTTTCCCTTTGCTTTTATAACATCGCTATACCTTATGCCGTTGGACTGTAGTGAAATTTACTTGACCAATAAATGTTTTTGTACATGTAGGTTGTTTTTAATCTTTTGATATAAGTAATGCTGCAGAGTAACCTGTATGTGCTAGTGTAATTGTAGAAGAAATTATTTGACATGGATTTGCTGCATTTTTTAAAATAGATATTGACAGATTACTCTTCAATGAAGTTTTGTTGTTTCACACTCGTTCTGACCATGTATGGCAGTGGCTAATTCCTATTCCTTCACAAACACAGAGTGCTACCAACTTTTTAATCTTTACCAATCTGATAGTTTTAAAATGGTGTCCCAGTAGAGTTATTTTTAAATATGATTAAGTTGTTGTTTCTGTTAGGTGCCATCAAGTCAGCTCTGACTCATAGCAACCCTATGTACAATAGAATGAAACATTTACTGGTCCTGTGCCAGCCTCAATATATTTGCTATTCCTGAGCCCATTGTTGCAGCCACTGTGTCAATCCATCTTGTTGAGGGCCTTGACCTTTTTCGTTGACCCTCCACTTTACAAAGCATGACATCCTTCTCCAGGGAACAGTCCTTTCTGACAACATGACCAAAGTAGATCAAACGAAGTCTGGCCATTCTTGCTTCCAAGGAGCATTCTGGCTGCACTTCTACCAGGACAGATTTGTTAGTTCTTCTGGCAATCCATGGTACTTTCAGTATCCTTCACCAATACCACAACTCAAAAGCACCAACCCTTCTTTGGTCTTATTTATTGTCAAGCTCTCAGACACATATGAGATGTTGAAAGTACTGTGGCTTGGGTTAGGTGTACCTTAGTCTCCAAAGAGACGTCTTTGCTCTTCAGCACTTTAAAGGGGTCTTTTGCAACAGATTTTCCCAATATAATATGTTGCCTGATGCCTGGACTGTTGTTTCCATTGGTGTTGATTATGGAACCAAGTAATGTGAAATCTTTGTCAACTTCAATCTTTTCTCCATTTATCGTGGTACTGCTTATTGGCCAGAAGAAGGAAGGCACCATCCACTTCTCAAAGAATTGACCAGTGAAATCCTTAGGAATAGCAGTGAAACACTATCTATTACTGGAAATATGATTAAGTGACAACAGTACTACTTTTTCTGAATACAGTCTGTTCACATTCTTGGCTCATTTTTCTTCTGATTGATTTTTAGGAGCTCTGTATACTAAGAAGCTTTGTCCTTTTTCTGTGACGTATGCTGTAATGTTCCCTTTCCCTCCTCCCCCAGTTTACCTTTTTGCCATTTACCTTGTTAATGGTGCTTTATGGTATGCTGAAATTGTTGTGTGTTTAAACTTATTAATCATTTATTTATTTTATGGTTTTTGTGTTTTGTTTTATTTTTAGAAAAACTTCCCTTCTCTGAGATTATAGTTATAGGCATACCTCAGATATATTGCAGGTTTAGTCCCAGACCACTGCAATAAAGTGGATATCTCGATAAAGAAAGTCACTCAAATTGTTTGCTTTCCAAATGCACATAAAAGTTCTATTTATACTATACAGTAGTCTACTTACTGCCTGTGCAATAGCATTATGAAAAAGTTTGAAATGCTGTGAGAACTACCAAAATGTGACACAGAGACATGAAGTTAGCAACTGTTATTAGAAAATGGCATTGATAGAGTTCTTCAACATAAGGTTGCCATAGACCTTCAATTTGTAAAAAAAACACAATTATCTGTGAAGTGCAATAAAGTGAGGCAACATAAAATGAAATATGCTTATATTTCTTTTTCCTTTTCTTTTCTTTTAAATATTCAAGTCTTTGCTCCATATAGAATTTACTTTGGTATATATGTAGATAAACTTTATCATTTTCTAGATATAATCTTATAGTCTCTCTATTATTTATTAAATATAACTTCTATTCTTATTGAGTGTCTCTTTTCCCAGGATGTCAATAAATATATTGGAAGCAGGCCACACCCCTTGGAAAAACTTATAGAAGCTGACAAGTCCCAAGTTCTTGGATCAAACGTCAAGCTTGCAGCAGTATATTGATAGAGAACTTCCAGAGGTGCAAGCTGGATTCAAAAGAGGATGTGGAACAAGGGATATCATAGCTGCTGTCAGATGGCTCTTGGCTCAAGGCAAAGAATACCAGAAAGATGTTTACTTGTGCTTTATTGACTATGCAAAGGCATTTGATTGTGTGGATCATGACAAATTATGGATAACATTAAGATCAATGGGAATTCCTGAACACTTGATTATACGCAGGAGGAAACTGTACCTTGACCAGGAGGCTGTTGTTCGAACAGAACAAGGGGACACTGCATGGTTTAAAATCAGGAAGGGAGTGCATCAGGGTTGTATCCTTTCCCCATAGTTATTCAATCTATATGCTGAGAAAATAATTGGAGAAACTGGACTGTATGAAGAAAAACGTGGCATTAGGATTGGAGGAAGAATCATTAACAACCTGAGATACACTGATGATACAACTTTGTTTGCTGACAGTGAGGATGATTTGAGGCATTTACTGATGAAGATTGAGGAACACAGTCTGAAGTATGGATTACATCTCAATATAAAGAAGACAAAAATCCTCACAACTGGACCAATAAGCAGCATCACGATAAATGGAGAGAAGACTGAGGTTGTCAAAGAATTCACATTGCTTCGTTCTACAATCGATGCCAATGGAAGCAGCAGTCAGGACATTAGACGATGTGTAGTACTGGGCAGGTTGACTGTGAAGGAACTCTTTCAAGTGGTGAGGAGCAAAGACGTCTCCTTGAGGATTAAGGTACATTTGACATAGGTCCTGATATTTCCAATTGCCTCGTATGCATGTGAGAGCTGGACAATGAATAAGGAAGACCAAAGAAGGGTTGATGCTTTGAGTTGTGGTGCTGGTGAAGAATACTGAAGGTATCATGACTGCCAAAAGAACTAACAGATCTGTCCTGGAGGAAGTGCGGCCGAGATGCTCCTTGGAAGCGAGGGTGGCCAGACTTGTCTCACCTACTTTGGTCATGTTGTCAGAGGGAACCATTCCCTGGAGAAGGATGTCATGCCTGGTAAGGTAGAGGGTCGACGAAAGAGGAGAAGGCCTTGACTAGATGGATTGACATGGTGACTGCGACAATGAGCTCAAGTATAGCAAGGATCATGGAGCTGGGGGGGAATCAGGCAGTGTTTTGTTCTGCTGTGCATGGGGTTGCTATGAGTCGGAAACGACTCAACGGCACCTAACAACAACATTCTTAACTATTTAAAATGTTACCTTTACCATATAATTAATTCTTTTATGTATTTTGATCTTTTCATGGATTTTTATCCTAGTCTATTGAGCTCTCTGTCATTCAAGCACCAGCTCCATTAGCTTTATATATATATTTATAGTAATTTATTTTGTTTAGTTGAAAATATGGCAAAATTTATATCAACTCAACAATCCCTACATGTACAGTTTAGTGATATTAATTACATTTTTCAAGTTGTTAAATCATTTTCACTGTCTTCCTCCAAAATGATCCTCCATCCTTAACATAAACTCACTGCCCCCTAAGCTTCTTATGATCTCATATAGATAATCCTTAAAAAAGCACATTGCTCAAGGCAAACAGTATTTACTAATTGAGTTAAACTGTTGTTTGGTTTAAGGCTCCCTGGTGGCTCAGTGATTCAGTGCTCAGCTGCTAACCAAAAGTCCCTTGATTCTAACCTGTTAGCCACTCTGTGAGAGAAAAGACCTGGTGATCTGCTTCTATGAAGATTTCAGCCCAGGAGACCCTACAGAGAAGTTCTACTCAGCCATAGAGGACAACTATGAGTTGGGATTGACTTGACAGCTCAAAATTACAACATGGGTTTGTAGAAGACTACAAGGACTATTTTTGGTTTAAGTTTGAAGAATGGTTTAAAGATGACCTCAGACCAAAAGTTACAGGGGTTGATTCAGCCTTAATGGTTCCAGAAAGTCTGGGTTCCATGGGAATTTAAATACTATGTTCCACATTGTCCCCTTTTTGATCAATATTCTACAGAATCTGATCAAAATGGTCAGCGATAGTAGTTGGGCATGGCCCAGTTCTTCTGGTCTGATACGACAATAATTAAAAAACAAAACAAAAAAAAAAACCAAAAAAAACAAACCAAACTCACCGCCCACCTCATAGCAACCCCCTTTGGGTTTCTGAGGCAGTGAATCTTTACAGAAGTAGATTGTCCAGTCTTCCTTCCACAGAGTGGCTGATGAGTTTGAACTGCCAGCTGTCAGTTTAGCAGTCAAATTCCTTAGGCACTATGCCATTAGAGCTCAGAGGAGGCAGTTATTCATGAAGACCATTAGACATGCATTCCATTTCCTTCTTCTCTTTCTGTTTCTACTTCTCCCTCCATTGTTCCATGAAAACACAGACCAATTGTTATACCTTGGATGGCAGCTTGCAAACGTTTAAAGACTCAGGCACTCCTCAGTGAACTAGGAGGTAAAAGAGAAGCACTAAAAATGGTATCAGGCCAGTTAACTAGAATGTCCGAAGAAACCACAACCATAAATCTCCAAACTGAAAAACCAAGTACCATGATGTGTTTGCTTCATGTAAGCAACATCATGGCTACTCTTTTTGTTGTTGTGATTGATATTCTTGTAAAAATATATATTGTGCAACATTTTCCAATTTAACATTTTTTTCAGATGGATAATTGTTGTTGTTGTTGTTACGTGCCGTTGAGTCGGACCCTACTCATAGCGACCCCTCCTTGGGTTTCCCAGGCAGTATCACTACGGAAGTAGATTGCCCCATCTTTCTTCTGAGGAGTGGCTGGTGGGTTTGAACCGCCAGCCTTCTGGTTAGCAGTCAAGTGCCTTAGGTACTATGCTACCAGAGCTCTTAGTGACATCAGTTCATCAGTTGTGCAACCATTGCATTTAATCCACTATTAGTATATTTTAATATATGGCAGGCAGGATGATATTTTTTCTCATTACTTCTTTTTCACAGTTTTGAAAATTTATTGAATATTTTTTATATTAACTGTAAAATTAGCTTATTGAAACATTTTGTCATATTAATGAACTATCCAACTGTTCCTATTTTCTTCAGAATTTTAGTGACAGTGGGTAAAGTTTTTTTCACAATCTATAGATAGTTAGTTTAAAAAATAAAATTGTTAGATTCATTTAAAGACTATTGGTCTCTTTATGGTATTTCTTATTCTTATTTTTAAAATAATATATTTTTTTATTTGCGGAAGAGTTCCATTGTGTATCTCAGAAGAATCCTAAGTGTTCGTCATAGCTCTTAGTTCTTGTTAAATATATTAGGTACTTCATATTTGTGTTACTAGAGAAAGTGACCATTTTTCTCCTATTATTTCCCATCTGATTGTTATTATTTTCAAAGACTATTGATTTCTAGAAATTTATTTTAAAAAATTATTTATTTTATAGCCATCTTCCTAAATCATTTTATTAGATATAGTCAATTTCAGTCATCTTAGATTTTTAAATATGCTTCCATCTTCTTAATTTTTATAATCTATTTCATTTTTTTCTAATTGTATTGGCTAATATCGCCAGAAAAATGTTAAGCAATAGTATTGACAGTGAATATCTTTGCTGTGTTCTTGACTTTATTACAAAAACTTCTTGTATTTTTTCATTAAGCAAGATACTGACTTTTGGTTTGAGATGGAAACATTTTGTCATATTAATGAACTATCCATCTGTTCCTATTTTCTTCAGAATTTTATTGACAGTGGGTAAAGTCTTTTCACCATCTATGGAGAAAATAATATATATTTTTTTCCCCTTAGATCTGTTAATATGATGAATTTGATTAATAGATTTCTAAATACTGAATCAACTTTTGCATATATTAAATATACCACTTCATCGTATCCTTCTATTTATTTAATATACTTCTAGACTCCTTTTAAAAACAAAAACTCATTGTTTAGTTGATTCAGACACATAATGACCCTATAGTCATAGATTATATGAGTATAGACTCATAGCAACTCTTTTTAGTAATATTTTAATTTGGATTTTTGTCTCAGTATTTGAGACTCAAATTTGAGTATTTGAGCTTTCTTCTTCGTGTAATCATTCCAGGGGAGAGGTTATTATAATTATTATATATTAGCATCAGTAAAAATTAATTTAGAAGATTTTCCTAAATTAAAATACTACTGAGGAGTTAAATAACACTGTTATTGTTGTTGTTACATGCCATCGAGTCTGACCCGACTCATAGCGACTCCTCCTTGGGTTTCCAACACAGTATCACTACAGAAGTAGATTACCCAACCTTCCTTCCGAGGAGTGGCTGGTGGGTTTGGACCACCAGGCTTCTGGTTAGCAGACACTGTAGTTATCCTTTAAATGTTTATTGTAATTTCCATGTTAGTCCATATGTTGTTGTTAGATGCTGTGGAGTTGGATGTGACTCATAGCGACCACTCCTTGGGTTTCCAAGGCAGTATCACTATGGAAGTAGATTCCCCTATCTTCCTTCTGAGGAGTGGCTGGTGGGTTTGAACTGCCAGACTTCTGGTTAGTAGTTAAGTGCCTTAGGTGTATAGGAATGGATTTTTCAGGGAGGTGTTAGCAAGTTTTTGACAACTTTCTCCTGTTAGTTGGCCTGTTTAGATTATTTTTAGTCTATTCTTGAATACGATTTGGTAAAGTATATTTTTCCACAACATTATCCTTTTCATAAAAATTTTCATATGTGTTTGTCTAGTTTTGAGATAGCTAACACATAATTCTTTAACTTTTTCGCTACCAACTTCTCCTTTTCTCCAACTGCTTCCTTCTTATAAGAAAGATTTTTATATTTAATGTAAGTGTAGCGCTCAATAAAATTTTACCAATTGGATATGCACCTTTAACCAGCACTGACATCAATACCAAGATGAATCTGCCAAGCCCCTCCAAGCCTCTCCCCTTAAAAAGTTAGCCACAATCTTGACTTAATTACCATGGATGAATTTTGCCTGTTTTGAACTTTACATTTTTGTGCACGCTCTTTTGGGCCTGATTTCCATTGCTGAACATTTTGCTTATGAGATTTATTAATTTTGTTGTGATGAAAGTATTTTGATCCTCTTCATTTTATATAGCATTCTTTTGTATAATAATTACATAATAGTTATCTCTTCAGTTACTGATGGAGATGGATGTTTGGGTTGCTTTCAGGTTTTGGCTATTATAGTGCTGTTAAGAACATTCCTTCCATGACTTTTAGTGCATGTGAGTATGCATTTCTTCTGGGTATGTATCTGGGAGTAGAACTTCTGGGTTATAGTTATACATATGATAATCTCACAGAGTTTTACAAAATGGTTATACCTATTTACCTTCCTTAGGAGCTCTGGTAGCATAGTGCCTAAGACACTTGACTGCTAACCAGAAGCCTGGCAGTTCAAACCCACCAACTGCTCCTCAGAAGGAAGCTTGGGCAATCTACTTCCCTAGTGATACAGAAACCCAAAGAGAGGTCGCTATGAGTCGGGTCCGACTCGATGGCACATAACAACAACCTAACAACATTAGCTATACACAACTTTTCATATGCTTACATTGATATTCATGTATAAGAACTGCTGTGAGGTTTTTATTCATTTTTCTATTATTTTTCTTTACTGATTTATAGGAATCCATTATATAGTCTATATAATACTTCTTAACCAGATGAATGTTCAAACCCACCAGCCACTCCTGGGAATTGGGCAACTACTTCTCTAGTGATACCACCTCAGAAACCCAAGGAGGGGTCGCTATGAGTTGGATCTTACTCGACAGCACATAACAACAACAACAAATGAATATACTGAAAATATCTTTACACATTAATTGGCCTGCTTTTTTTTTGGCAATAATAATGAGGTCTTTGATATACAGAAATTCTTAATTTTTAATGTAGTCCAATTAATTGAGATTTTCTTTATTGTTAGTGCTTTTTGAGACTTGTTTATGTAAACTTTGCTTACCCCAAAGTCACATTTTGGGCTATAATCCAGCTAGTGTGATCTTTTTATATATAGTGTGAGGTAGGTGTGTTAGGCTGGGTTCTCTAGAGAAGCAAAACCAGTAAAGCTTATGTATACATATAGAGAAAGAGAAATTTATCTTAGGAAAATGGCTCACACACTTATAGAAGCTGGCAAGTCCCATGTTCGTGGATCAAACCTCAAGCTGGAGGCTTTTCCTGACTCATGCAGCTGCAGAGGCTGATGAGCTCAAGGTTGGCAGGCAGTATACCAATTGTGGACTCCAACAAATGACAAATCCAGGATCTCCAGGCTGAATGGTGGATTGTTTGTTCATGCACAGTTGTAGGCAGCACAACAGAATCTCAATCCACAGAAGAGTGTCTCTTTTCCCAGGATGTCCATGGATATACTGGAAGCAGGCCACACCCCTAAGGAAACTCCCTTTCAACATATTGACTGCTCAAAACATATATATCCAATCCTGTCATGGGAATAACCCACATCAAAATTGCTTAACCCACACAGAATTGTGGTCCAGCTAACTTGACACACAGCTCCAACTATCACAGTAGGGGAAATGATTAACATTTTTCCAAATCAGTACCTAGTATACCCACCACAAATTATTTAAGAGATTTCATTTCCTCACCACATTACAATGTGTTACCTTTTGTCATAAATCATGTGTTTCATCATGTATTTGAGAAACTGTTTCATTGGTCTATTGGTCTATCCTTACACTAAGACATCCTGTCTCCATTATAACTTTGTAATAATTCTTGATGTTTGGTAGAATAATTTCTCTAGTTTTGTTTTTCTGCTTAAAGATTGTCTTGGCTATTTTTGGCCCTTTTACATACTAATTTTAAATCAACTTGTTAAATTCTACACACACTAAAAGAAAGAAACCTGCTGACGTGTTTTAGGGACCACATAGGGAAGCTATAGTAAATATGGGGAGAATTGACATTGAGTCTCCCAATCCCTGAACATTGGATAGTTCTCCATTTATTTAGAACAACTAATTTTTTTTTTTTTTGGGGGGGGGAGCTCTGGTAGCATAGTACCTAAGGCACTTGACTGCTAACCAGAAGGTTGTTGGTTCAAACCCACCAGCCACTCCTCGGAAGGAAGATGGGGCAATCTACTTTTGTAGTGATACTGCCTCGGAAACCCAAGGAGGGGTTGCTGTGAGTCAGGTCCAACTTGAAAGCACATAACAACAACAACAACAACAATTTTTTGTTTTTTTAAGGAGCTCTGGCAGTGTAGTGGTTAAGGCATTTGGCTACTAACCAAACAGCTGCTGGTTTGAACCCACCACCCACTCTGTAGAAGAAAGAGAAGAAGAGGCAGTCTGTTATGTAAGGATTTACAGCCTTGGAAACCCAGTGGGGGTAGCTATGAGTCAGAATCAACTCAATGGCAGTGAGTGCAGTTTTTGGTTTGAATTTCTGATATTTTACAGTTTTCTGTATAGAAGTCCTATACGTTTTCTGTTCAATTGATTTCTTTGTATTTGCAACCCCCCCTTTAATTGGTATTTAAGTTTATTTTCTGTGTGTTTGTTGCTTTTATTGGAACCCGTGTTTTACCTTTCCAGCACTACAAGACTGACGATAACACTGCCTCATTCCTCAGCTTCTTAACACTTCTTTCTGTTTGGCTTGTTTGCCTCAGCCTCTGCAGCTTAGGTCAAATCAGAAAACAAAACAAAACACCAAATCCACTTCGAGTTGATTCAGACTCATAGCAGATCCTCGTTGGGTTTCCAAGGCTGTAAATCTTTATGGAAGCAGCTTGCCTCATCTTCCTACCAAAGAGTGGCTAGTGGATTTGGACAACCCACCTTCTGGTTAGCAGCCAAATGCCTTATCCACTGCACCACCAGAGCTCCTCGCTGTTTAGTTAACGGCAAGGGGAAAAGGCTCAGAGTGTGAGTACCTTCAGCTCTGTGATTACCTTCTCAGAGCTTGGTCTATCGAGTCCTGGCTGACTTAGTAGTTCCGAAGTTCTCAAATTCTCCTTAGTTTCTTTGCCTCTTAGCAATTGTTGTCTCCATAGTTTCTCATCCTCTCCATTTATGTCATTTATGCAGGGAGGAAAATAGCAGCATAGAATTATAAAGCCAGTTGTCTTTAGTCAAGTCTGACTCATGGCAATCCCTGTGTGTCAAAGTAGAAATGTGTTCCATGTAAGATTTTCAATGACTGATTTTTTGGAAGTAGATTGCCAAGTCTTTCTTCTGAGTATCTGGTAGCATAGTGGCTAAGACACTTGCCTGCTAACCAGATGGCTGGCGGTTCAAACCCACCAGCCACTCCTCGGAAGGAAGGTTGGGCAATCCTACTTCCGTAGTGATACTGCCTCGGAAATCCAAGGAGGGGTCACTATGAGTCAGGGCCGACTCGATGGCACATAACAACAACAACAACAACATCTCTGGAGAGATTTGAACCGCCATCCTTTTTGGTGGCAGCATATAATGTTAGCAATTTGCACCACCCAGGGACTCCTGCAGAATTATTTTTTTATTGTTGTTAGATGCTATGGAGTCAATCTGACTCATAGTGACCTCATGTGAGAGAGTAGAACTACCCAATAGGCAAAAATGTCTTGGCTGTAATCTTTATGGGAGCAGTTTGCCAGGTCTTTTCTCCCATGGAGCAGCAGAATATTTAACTCTTTGTACCACCAGGGCTCATAGAATTTTAGAATCACCTAAAGGGGTTTCCCCCTTCTGTCAGAGATCTTGGCATATTACGTCTTCAATGGCTTCAAACAGATATTTTAAAAAATATTTTATCCACTTATAGTTTTTTCTTAGTGAAAAATAGAATTCTCTCTGATCTTTATTTCTTATTTTGTTATATATTTATGCTTTCTTCTCCTTTTTTCTCACTTAATTATGTTTGCTAATTATTTTTTGTTTTTCTACAAAAAGCTAGCTACAAACTTTTTATAGTATTACTATGTTTTTCCTAATTCGTTAAATACTGTTATTCTTACTAGTTTTTTCTTTTCTTCTCAGATTTATATTGTTGTTCAGCTTATTTTATGTCCTGAATTCAATGGTTATGCATAATTTCATCATAGCAAATTAATGTAGATAGTACCTAAGCTTATAAATATTTCTCCAAGAACTGATTCAGTTGTAGCTTACACATTCCAGTATGGTAAATTTTTATTACATCTCTAAAGATAATCTTTAATTTCAGTTTTGATTTTCCCTCTGACACAAATTATTTAAAGGTGAGGTTTTTTTTGAAAGGGCTTTTTGGTTTTTATCTTGTTTTTATTTCTAGTTTTATTGTATTATGATCTGAGAATTTGTCTGGACTATTTCTGCTTTCTAGACTTTATTGATGTTTTCTTTGTGGTCTAATAAATTTTATGGATTTTTCATGGATACCAGAAAGAAAGCACAAGCTGTTCTCATGGTAGGTTTTTTTTTTTTTTTTTTTTTTTTCTTTTTCATTTATCATTTAGATATGCTTTATTTAATGTTTAGATTGTCTGTATCTTTAATTATTTTTTCTACCAATATGTTTCTTTTTCTTTGAATAGCCAGTAGTTTCTCACTATGAATATTGATACTATCTTTTATAATATACATATATTTCTATTGCTATAGATTTATTGAGAATTGTAAACTTTGATATCTTAAAGCTTTCTTAGCTTTTCTTTTCACATATTGCTTTTCAACATTTATTCAATCTTGTCTGCTATTAAAAACATTACCTTTCCCTTTCTGTTTCTGTATTTACATAATTTAATTTGGTAATTTTATTTTCAGATATTCTGAATTATGTTTTGGATTTGACTTATGTTTACAGTATAGCTTTGGATTTGCTTTGTGATTCGACTCATAACAACCCCTCCTTGGGTTTCTGAGACAATATTTCTGCCCAAAGAAGTAGATTGCCAATCTTCCTTCCAAGTAGTGGCTGGTGGGTTTAAACTGCCAGCCTTCTGGGTAACAGTCAAGTGCCTTAGGCACTATGCCACCAGAGACATCCCATATATGAAATAGTTTTTTTTAACTTTTTAAATAGAAGTTTAATTCCTTTATTTTTATTGAAATGACAAATACATTTGGTCCTGGTTTTTAATATTATTTAATTTAATCTTTCTGATTTTATAGCTTTTAAAAATCTTACACTGCCTGATCTACTTTGTTTAATATTTGCACTCTTTCTGATAATTGGAAAGTTATATACTTTTTGTTTTAGTTGTTGACTATAAAACTATAACTTTATATGATAATCTGAGTTCTTTCTTAAAACCATATTTATTATTTCTTATTATGGTTAGTAATAAAATTAGTATGATTTTTTTCCTCTTCCCTTCCTTGCCTCTCTTCTACCTCTTAATTTTAGTTGATTATATAAACTTTCTTAAATATTACCTTCATTTTATTAAGTAAATTTCTCTCATCTATTTCTGATTTCTAAAATTTAATATTTTGGACCCCACCTATTAAAAGTGAGAAAATGAGAGTACCTGTATTATCTGCGATGCCATGCTTTGTTCTCCCACCACTTCTAATATTTTTGTTATACATTGTCAAGAGTGTAACATCCCCTTCTGTCACCAAAATTCCCACAGTTGTTTAAGTTATAGTCCTACCATTACATAGATGCAATGCTTATTGTTTTCTCACTCATCCTTTGGTGGACCTCTTGATGATTCACCCAGAGGCTTCATGGAAACAATAATCTCTGTGTTCTTGATGTTCTCAATATATTGTCAAACTTATTTTTTATTTTTTTTATGTCTTACATTGTTGGATCCAAGTCGATGGCAGTGTGTTGCATTGTTTGTTGTCATGTTGAAATACTAATGAAGGAACACAAATGCTGCATATAGTAGACAGCTTCCTCCTCTTGTCCCTAATCTTCCCTGCCTCTTGCCATCTACCTTGTTTCTACGAAGTGACTGTACATCCAGAATTACCAGCAGCCTTGTTTCTACCAAGTTACTGTATAACCCTTAATCAAAGTTGACTGGTCCTGGGTAGGCACTAGATCCAAGCCCAGCCAATCAGAGTCCCATCACTGAGGATATGGAGGAAAGGAGAGAGACAGAGAGATTGGGAGGGAGACTAGTCCTGCTCCTGATGGTTGGACCTCTAAACTGTGGGGAAAGGGGTGTTAGCCATGTTTGTAGCCAGCAAATAGGAAAAGAGAGAGAAAAACATGGGGCAGAAGCACAGAGAGATGCAGAGATAAATGAGGATGAAGACCTCCTAGGTTCCATATAGCTTTCCAGTTTATGCTTTCAGTTTATTCTTCAGGCCTAGCTGCTTTTCCTCTTTCCCTGATACTCCCTCATAATCTTCTAATGCATTCAGCTATTTTACTTAAATGTGTTTGTTATTTGCAATCACAATAAACCAACTCATATCCTGTATGTTATATTAGATTACAACTCCTCCTAGCTAAAAACCCACTGTCATAGAGTCTATTCTGACTCATAGTGACCCTGTAGGACAGAGTAGAGCTGCCCAACAGGGTTTCCAAGGCTGTACATCTTTACAGAACCAGATTGCCTCATCTTTTTCCCAAGGAGCGGCTGGTGGGTTAGGACTGCTGAACTTTTGTGTAGCAGATACCTAGAGAGAGATAAATCAGATTAGATTATTTTTCCTTGTCCTGCAGGATTTTTTCCATTGTGGAGCCATCATGTGAATTTAAACACAGACTCTTTGCTAGCTAGCTTAATTACCAGATTAGATCTGATTTAAGTACCGGGCACATTGGCTATGTCAATATAATACAATAGTGTGGAATTGAAAGCGACTAAGAAATTCGGTCATTTGGATGTGCACTGGTTCATTAAGTCAGCCCCAGGCTCTGCAGGCAGATACATCTGGATTCCCATAGCTTGCTAATCTTTTCCTCCAATTCTGTTGTGCTTGTCTGTAGTTGTAGCCCAATCACTGGCTGGTCTTAAAAGCAGTCTGATCAAAAAGCACACTTCACCAAATAGGCCTATTTCAAAAGTGCCCACACTCCAAAATACAAGGCTTATCAGCAGGGTCAAATGTCCCCAGACAATTCAGTGCACAATCTTGGTGCACTGAAGTGCAATCTGAATTTCTTAAACTTCTCAACGTTGTTGGAGAAGGGGTAGTGAGAGAAGGAATTGTAGCCCTATGAATCAACACTCAGTGTCAAAAATCTTGGGAGATTTTCAGATAACCTCAAAAGTTTAGTTAGGCTTTAGTTTATAACTAGGTTGAAAATACCATTAAAACTCTTTTTATATTTCTTTTCCATTATAAAAGTAATGCTTATACCTTAGTAAACATTTAGAAAATAAAAGAATATAGAAGAAAAAAGTCACTCAGAGCCCTACCAATCAGAGAAAAACACTGTTAATGCTAGCATTTTGGTATTTTTTTCTTAACAGACTTTGCTTTTAACTTTTCAATATATTTGTTTATTCTTTCATTTACTTGACATGATGTTGCATATTTACAAATTTTTATTTCCTTCTTATTCAAGGACTTGCTGTATAATTATAAACTCACTGTAAATACTCCATTTTGAGTATTTTCATTCTGGCAGCACAAGTTGGTCTACCTCCATGCCCCGTTTCTCTTTTTCAATGTGCAGGCACCAGTCCCAGGCCTGTGAAGTGAGGGAGGCTAGGGCAGGTCTGGCAAGACTGAATGTGAATGGCAAATTTGAATGAGTCTGTAATCCCAGTTGATCCTTTTGTTTTCACCCCAGTGAGTCCTAAAGATGAGAGCTGGCTGAGAATGTGCCTGGATTTGGCTTTGCCTGCTGGTGAGGCATCTCTGAATAATGAGAGATTATTAGAATCTTCTTGTTGACTTGTTTTAATTTTCTTCAGCTTCAACTTGAACTTACATATGAGCAATTTATAGTCTTTTCTGAAGGCAAGCCCTGGTTTTGTTCTGACTGATGGTATTGAATTTCTCCATTGTCTTTTTCCACAGATGTAGGTTTAATTCTTGTGTATTCCACATAGTGATGTCCATGTGTATAGTCACTATTTATGTTATTGAAAATAATGTATTTCCAATGAATAGATCATAGGTCTTGCCAAATTGTATCTTGCAATCTCCCACATTGTTCTATCACCAAGGCCATATTTTCCAACTATAGATTCTTCTTTGTTTCCAATTTTTGCTTTCCAATCACCGGTAGTTATCAATGCACCTTAACTGAACATTTGATCAATTTCAGAATGCAGAAGTTGGTAAAAATCTTCAGCATCTTCATCTTAGGCATTAGTGGTTGGTGCATAAATTTGAATTATAGCTGTATTAACTGGTCTTTCTTGTAGGCATATGGATATTATCCCATCACTAAAAACATTGTTCTTATTGACAGTTAATATGACACCACTCATCTTCAATTTGTTGTTTCCAGCATAGTAGACTGTATGATTGTCCAGTTCAAACTTGTAAATGCCAGCCCATTTCAGCTCATAAATGCCTAGGATGTTGATCTTTAATTTTTGAAAACTTCCAATTTTCATTGATTCATACTTCATAAACCCTATGCTCCTATTATTAATGGATTTTTGCAGCTGTTTCATCTTATTTTAAACATTTGACTGCTAACCAGAAGGCTGGCAGTTCAAACCCACCAGCCACTCCTCAGAAGGAAGGTTGGGCAATCTACTTCCATACTGATACTGCCTCAAAAACCCAAGGAGGGGTAGCTATAAGTCAATTCCAATTCAATGGCGGTGAGTGTGGTTTTGATTTGGACTTCATTGTGTGAAGGTCACAAAAGCTTTAAGGTTGACTCTACATAGAGGAGGCAATCCTTCCTCAGTTGTATTTTTGAGTGCCTTCCAACCTTAAGGGCTTATTTTTTGGCACAATAATTAGTCATTGTTCCACAGCTATTCATAATGTTTTCAGTGGCCATTTTCTTTTCCCAGAATTAGATTGACAGGTCCTTCTTCCTATTCTGTCTTACATTGTAAGCTCCACTGAAACCTGTTCACCATGGGTGATCCTGTAGATATTTGAAATACTGGTAGCATAGCTTCCAACATCACAGTGACATGTAAGCCACCACTGTACCAAACACTGACAGATGAAATCCCACCTATGCCCTTCAATATATTCCACATGAATTTAGAGACCATCTCAAGAATAGAGTTGATTCATTGAGCACTAATGACCAAAGTTGTGGGATGACATGAAGGACATCATACATGAAGAAAGCAAAAGGTTATTTAAAAAGACAGAAAAGAAAGACCAAAATAGCTGTCAGAAGAGCAACTTTCTCTTGAAGATAAAGTGGCTAAAGAGAATGGAAGAAATGATGAAGTAAAGAGTTGAACAGAAAATTTCAAAGTACAGCTTGAGAAGACAAAGTATTATAATGAATGTTTAAAGACTTAGAGTTTAAAAAAAAAAAAAAAAAAGAGAAGAATTTACTCTGAATTTCTCAAGCTGATGAGACTAACCCAGCTGTGCCTGATGAGTTATCTTCTGAGATATCACCTGGGACAGTACCTGAGGTGTTGTCTGGGGCATTGCCTGAGGCAGATATCTTAGAAGACATTGCTGAATGTTCCAAGGGACCACTCCTACCACCCATTTCTGCTTCTAAACCTATAATTAATCTTTAAGTCCTAATAAGCCCCAAAAGATGAAGTACAAAGTGTGATCCAGAAAAAGCCATGCTACACTCCAAAAGTACTGCCTGACTTTTCTAATATGTACAAATAGAAACCTGGAGAATATGTGTAGGAATGGCTATTAAGAGTTTGGTATAATGGTGCAAGGAATATAAATTGTTTATTGATTTGCATCCACTAAACACAGATTTTTCATTTAATGTTTCAGCTGGAGAGGTTAGGAAAGGATCTAATAGTATATTTGGTTGATTTACTGAAGCATGGATTATTCAGTAATCTACAGTAAGTCAAGCAAAGTATCAGGCCTGGCTTGGTATACTGTGAAAGGTATTTAAAGGCTTAGATAAATTGGCATGGCAGAGTGGATTTATCAGATTAGATCCATAGGTCAACATATGGAGTACCCAGAGGATGCACCTTTTACCACACTGGTGGGGAACAAATTTGTGAAGGGAGCTCCAGCATCTTTGAAGACTCCTGTGGTAGCTGTTCCATGAAAGTCAGATTTGACAATGAGAACTGCCCTAACTACAATGGGGCTGGCTGGACCATGTGATGGTAGGGGCCACATGGCAGCACTAAATTGACAAAGACAAGGTGGGCATAGCTACCATAATGGATAGCAAAGTCAAAGCAGTGATCAGTATAGTCTGACTCCTATGGACTTAAGGACTAGGCTACATAGGCATGATGTCCCTAAGAATGAAATAGAAGGTAAATATACAAAATATTTCCTTGATCTGTACAAGTGGAAGAATTCTATGTCAAGTGAATAGCAGTCTAACTTGAATCTCCAGAATACAGAGTCATAGCCCCTCAATCAATTCCCAGACTTGAGCCAGTTTACAGACCCATAAACCCTCCAAAGAAGGGGAGGTTAGATCTCCTTGAGAAAGGACACCACTACCTTACCAAAAATTTATATTGTTAACCTTTCTTCCAGCTTTTCCTAAAGAGATCCAAGGCCTTTTAAAAGTGTAACTATTCATTGGGGAAAAGGATATAAGCAGGCATTTTAGGGATTACTGGACACTGACTCTGAATTGACACTAATTACAGGAGACCAAACATCATTATGGTCATAATGAGTCATAGTGAGGTCATCATTATGGTCAGAGTGAGCACTTATGGAAGTCAAGTTATTGATGAAGTCTTAGCTCAGGTCTATCTTACAGTGGGTCTAGTGGATCTCTCAACCTATTCTGTAGTGATTTACCCAGTTACAGAATGTATAATTAGAATAGACATACTGAGGAACTGGCATAACCCCTACATTGGATCCTTGACATGTGAGGTAAGGACTATTATGGTAGGAAAAGCCAAGTGGAAGCAATTAGAACTTCCCATATCTGAGAAATGGTAAACCAAAAGGACTGTCACATTTCTAGAGGGATTACAGAGATTAATGCCATCCTTCAAGGACTTGAAGGATACAAGGTTAGTGATTCCCACAACATCCCCATTAACTCATATATTTGGCTTGTGTGAAAAATGGATAGATCTAGGAGAGTGACATTGGATTATCATACACTTAAGCAGGTGGTGGCTCCAATTGCAGCTGCTGTTCCAGATATTATTTGACTGCTTAAAAAGATTAATACATCTCCTGGTGTGCAGCTATTGAACTGGCCAATGCCTTTTTCTCGATTTCCCTTTCAAAGGATCAACAGAAGCAGTTTGCCTTCAGGGTGCAAGACCAAGAATACAACTTCACTATCTGTGGTAGTTAAGGTTATGTGTCAAGTTGGCTGGGAGCTTTGGTGGCGTACTGCCTAAGGTATTTGACTGCTAACCAGAAGGCTAGCACTCCTCGGGAGGAAGGTTGGGCAATCTACTTCTGTAGTGATACCACCTCAGAAACCCAAGGAGGGGTTGCTATGAGTCAAGTTGGCTGGGCTTGGTTGGAGTGGCTGGATGTAGTAATTCCCCATGATGAGACTGGTAATCAACTCCTTGGTGGAATCTATTGTGAGCAGCTGAGTAGCTGCCTTTTGGATGTGGTCCACTCCCAGTTTTTAAGGAGAAGCTTTAGGAATGGTCTGTAGATTTTTGGTATGCTTGAATTCTACAGATAGCTGAGTCATTGTTCAGCAGCCTGCCATGTTGTCTGACTATATTGGGACTCTTAATGAACTTGAATCAGTGGCCTGCTGTGTGGTTTGGTAACATTAAGACAGTGCCTTTTTACTTGTCAACCTCAGGCTTGTCAGCCTCAACAGCTAGCAACTGCCTGAGTAAAGAAAACTTCCAGCTTCAGTGGACCAGGAGCAAGAGGTAGAGCTAAAGGCCAAGATTAAGGGGCTTTCACCCAGCCCCTAGTACCTGGCACTTTGAACTCAAACTTCTGGCCTCCAAAATTGTAAGAGAATAAACTCCTGTTTGGTCAAGCCACTTATTTGTGGTATTTTCTATTAAAGTGGCCCGAAGTAACAAAAACACTATACTACCTCTGGAGTAAATCAAGTGTCCAACACTAAAACATCCTTGTTTTGGGTGTGCTACTCCAGCCCATTTGTGCTTTTGAGTTGTGGAGTTGGAGAAGAATGCTAAGAGTACCATGGTCTGCTACAAGGACTAACATATCTGTCCTGGAAGAAGTGCAGCCAGAATGCTCCTTGGAGGCGAGAATGGCCAGATTTGGTCTCACCTACTTTGGTCATGTTGTCAGAAGGGACCATTCCCTGGAGAAGGATATCATGCTTGGTAAAGTGGAAGGTCAACAAAGAAGGGGAAGGCCCTCAATGAGCTGGGCTGATACGGTGGCTGCAACGATAGCCTCGTGTGGCAAGGTTTGTGAGCATGGCACAGGACTGGGCAGTATTTGTATTTTTTCTACTGTGCATAAGGTTGCTATGGGTTGGAGATGATTCAATGATACCTAACAACAACAGTATTATGTCAGAATTTAGTCTTCAGGGATCTTGATTGCCTTTCCTTTCCACAAGACATTGTACTTGTTCATTACTGATCAGACCTACTAATGAAGAAGTATCAGTGACTCTAGACTTATTGGTATGGCATTTGTGCACTGGTGGGTGGAAAATTAACCTGACCATAATTCAGATATCTTCTACTCCATTGAAATTTCTAGAGGTCCAATAGTGGAGCATATCAAGATATTCCTACTAAATTGAGGAATAAGTTATTGCATCTGGCCCCTCCCACAAGTAGACAGGAGGCACAACTTCTGGTGGGTGTCCTTGGATTTTTCAGACAGCACATCCTTGTTTTGGGTGTGCTATTCCAGCCTATTCACCAAGCAACTCAAAAAGCTGCTAGTTTGGGGTAGGGCCCAGAACAAGAGAAGTCTCTGCAATACATTCAGGATGCCATGCAAGTTACTCTGCCATGTGGGCCAGATGATCTGGCTGATCCAATGGTGTGTGATGTGTCAGTGGCAGATACAGATGCTGTTTGGAGTTGTTGGAAGGTCCGAGGGAAGACCCTCGGAATTTTGGAGCAAAATCTTATCATCCTTTGCAGATAACTCACTCCTTTTGAGAAACAGTTTTTTGGCTTGTTACTGGGCCTTAGTAGTGACTGAACACTAACAATAGGCAACAAAGTAATCATGCAACCTGAACTGCCCATCAAAAACTGGGTATTCTCTTGCCCATAGAATTATAAAGTTGGATGTACACAGAAGGACTCCAGCATTAAACAGAATTGGTATATATAAGATCAAGATTTGAAGGGACAAGCAAGTTACATGAGAAAGTGGATCAAATGCCCATGGTCTCCACTCCAGTCACATTACTTTCCCTCTTCCAGTGTGAACAAAAGGCCTTATGGGGAGTTCCTTATGATTAGTTGGCTGAGGAAGACGAATCTTGTGGCTGGTTTACAGATGGTTCTGCAAGACATGCAGGCACCACTTGAAAGTGAACAGCAGCAGCACTGCAACCCCTTTCTGGGACCTTCCTGAAGGACAATGGTGAAAAGAAATCCCCCCATTGGCAGAACTTCAAGCAGTGCACCTGGTTGTTCACTTTTCTTAGAAGGGGAGATGGCCACATACATGGGCTGTGACCAATGATTTGGTTGGATGATCAGGGACTTGAAAGGCACAAGATTGGAAAATTGGTGACAAGGAAGTATGGGGAAGAGGTATAAGACAAACTCAGTCCACACTCACTGCCATCGATTTCATTCTGACTCATGGCAACCCTCACTGGGTTTCAGAGATGGTAAATCCTTATGGAAGTAGACTGCCCCATCTTCTTTCTGCAGAGTGGATGGTGGGTTTGAACCACCTATCCTCTGGTTAGCAGTCAAATGTTTTAGGCACTGTGCCACCAGAGCTCCTTATGGTCATATATGATTGTTGTTGTTATTGCTACGTGCCGTCGAGTCAGACCTGACTCATAATGACCCCTCCTTGGTTTCTCGAGGTGGTATCACTATGGAAGTAGGACAAATCTTTCTAAATAGACCGATGAAGTGAAAACATTTGTTTCTTTTGTGAATGCTCACCAAAGGATGACCTCAGCAGAGAAGGATTTTAACAACCAAGTGGAAATTTTCCCCAGCCACTCCTGTCATTGCCCAATGGGCTCATGAATGAAGTGGCCATGGTGGTAGAGATAAATGTTATGCATGGGCTCAGGAACATGGTCAATTTGGCTCCAGCCACTGCTGAGTGCCCAATTGGCCAGCAGCAGAGACCTACAATTAGTCCAGGATATGAACCATTTCTTGGAGTGATCAGCTTGGAACCTGGTGTCAGGTTGGTAATGTTGGACCATTTCCATCATGGGAAGGGCAGAATTTTGTTCTTACTGGAATAGACACTCTGTGTATGGATTTGCCTTCCCTTTTTGCAAAGATTCAACCAAGACTACCATCTGTGAACTTACAGAATGCCTTTTCTATCATAATAGTATCCCACATGGCATTGCCTCGGGCCAAGGGACTCACTTCACAGCAAATGAAGTGCAGCAATGGGGTCATGTTCATGGAATCGACTTGTCTTTCCATATTCCCCATCAACCTGAAGCACCTGGCTTGATTAGACTATGGAATGGCCTTCTAAAGACATAGTTATGGTGTCAGCAAGGTAACAATATCTTGCAGGGTCAGGGCAATGTTTTCCAGGAGGTGTATGTGCTCTAAATAAGCTTCCAATATAAGGTGCTCCAACAGCCAGGATTCATGAGTCCAGGAACCAAGGGGTGGATATGGGAATGGCACCACTCATTATTATACCTAATAACCTATTCACAAAATTTTTGCTTCCTGTCCTTATTATCCTATGGTCTGCACATCTGGAGGTCTTAGTTACAAAAGGAGGAATATTCCCATCTGATTCCACTGAATTGGAAGTTAAGAATGCCACTCAGCCATTTTGGGCTCCTCATGCCTCTGGATCAAGAGGCAAAGATGGGAGTTATTATATTGGCTGGTGTGATTGATCCTGATTATCAAGGGGAAATAAAATTGACATTACATAATGGAGGTAAAGAAGAGTATGTCTGGGATAAAGGAGGTTCCTTAAGATGTCTCTTAGTACTACCATGCCCTGTGATTAAAGTCAATAGAAAACTACAGCCAGCCAATACTGACATGAGTACTAATGGCTCAAACTGTTAAAGAAGGAATGCTTGGGTCACCCCATCAAGCAAAGAACCACAACCAGATGACGTGCTTGATGAGGGCAAAAGGAATATGGAATGAGTGGTGGAAGAAGATAGTTCTAAATACCAGCTATGACCACATTACCAGTTGCAGAAATAAGGATTGTGATTATTATGAATACTTCTTCCTTGTATGTGTGCACCAAATATTTTTGTTTTCTTCAGTCATAAAATATAAGATGTAAATGGTTCTAATGTATTTTCTGCTGTATGTCTGTTTGTTATGTTAAACACAAGCATGAGTTTATAATTGTAGTTATTTAGACATTTCATTTCATTTAAGGAGATATATACAGGGGCCAAGTTGAGAAGTCGTGTGAATTACGATAGTTAAGGTTGTGTGTCAAGTTAGCTGGACCATGATTCTCAGTGGTTTGGAAGTTATGATGTAGTCATTCCCCATGATGAGATCTATTATAATGTAATCACTTCCTTGATGACTTCTGCTCTAAGCAGCCATCAGTTGAAAGGGAGTTACCTCAAGAATGTTACCTGCTTCTAATATATATGGATGCTCTGGCAAAGCTCTCTGGCTCATCGTCTTCTGACCTCCTGTTCTTGGACTTGAACGAGGCCTGCTGCGTTGCCTATCAATCTTGGGATTGATGTCTTTGCAGTCTGTGAGCCAACAGCCTGCCATCTTGAATTCATCAGCCTTCCCATCCAGCAGCCTGTTGTATTGCCTGCTGATCTTGGGTTTGTCAGCCCCTGAAGCTATGTGAGTCAGGAGAAACGTCTACAACCATGTTAGCCATTTCTTTGAAATAAATCTCTCTCTGTTTCTTTCTCTCTCTCTCAATGTCTCTCTCTCTCTCTTTTACTCTAAGTTTCGCCAGTTTTGCTTCTCTAGAGAACCCAGACTAAGACAGTGTCCTTCCACAATGGAAAGAAACTACTGGTCCTGTGTCATCTCCATGACTGGTTGTGGATTGGATCATTGTGGCCCATAGAGTTTTCATTGGTTGATTTTCCAAAGTACATTGCCAGGCCTTTCTTCCTAGTCCATGTTAGTATGCTGTACTTTGTTCAGTGTTATAGCAACATGGATGCCCCCACTGACAGATGATGCATAGTGGCAGATCTTGAAGTGCATTGTCAGGCAATCAAACCTAGGTCTCCTGCATGAGAGATGAGAATTCTATCACTGAAACACCCTTGCCTCACTTGTAAATCTTAGGCGTTTTCTTTCTTCTGCATGCTTGATAAATGCCTTATTACCTTTCCATTAAACAGAAGGATTCTGTTAGACAAAAGACCATTGTTATGGCAGCGGTGCTGTGATTGTCACTGCAGGCAATGGCTCAATTGCTGGGCTGCCTGCATGGAACTCTGCTGACATTCCATTTCTTTCATGGCCCACAGTCTTCTTGAGCTCAGCAACTTAATTGGACCCCCCAAAAAGAAGGCAGAGACAAATTTTCTGGGTGAAATGACTTATGGATGCTGTCTCTGCCTTTGAGTACCTCTGTGTGGTTTCACTTAAATCTTTTGAAGAGAACTAGGTGATCGTCCTCCTCTTTTAGCAATCTGAACACTTCTGGCACTAGCTATTAAGGAGGTATTGATGGAGCCTCAGTATCTGGGGTTAACATTTGCACTCTAGTTATTGCTATCTGTAAGCATGGGACATAGTAGAAGCGGTGTGTAGGAGCTGAGATTACATGTAAGAAGTAGGTGCCTTTATCCCAGATAGCGCTTCTTACTCAATCCTAAGTATGGGATCCAGGGTTATTTCTCTTTTGATGCTTAGTAAAGAAATGCCAAAGGAGCTCTGGTGGCGTACTGGATAAGGCACTTGACTGCTAACTGGAAGGTCAGTAGTTCAAACCCACCAGCTGCTCTGTAGAAGGCAGATAGGGCAATATTCTTCTGTAAAGATTTACAGCCTCTGAAACCCAACAGGGGTTGTTATGAGTCGGAAACAACTTGATGGCAGTGAGTTTTGGTTTTTTTTTTTTTTTATTAGGATTTGGGT
>NW_006921641.1:989849-993376 GCF_000298275.1 Orycteropus afer afer | reverse complement strand
GGTATTTTCACGCAAATTCTTCTGCTAGTTGGGGTTTAGTCCAAATCTGCATCCTTTCCTTCAAGGCTCAGGGGTCCAAGATTATCTTCTGTGTCTGTAGTTATTGGTTTCCCTTTTCTTTGTTGAAGAGGGTCTGTGCAATCCTTCTGCCTAGTCCGCCATCTTGCCCCGCCTCCTGTGAGTTTTGGTTTTTTTTTAAAGAAATCTCAATATATTCCTCTTTCTCTCTGTGTGTCTAATAAATGAACTGTTACTACTGCAACATACTGTTGTTGTTAGGTGCCATCGAGTACATTCTCACTCATAATGACCCTATGTACAACAGAACAAAACAGTGCCTGGTCCTGTGCCATCCTCACAATCATTGCTATGTTTGAGCCTATTGTTGCAGCCACTGTCAATTCATCTCTTTGAGGCTTTTCCTCCTTTTTACTGACCCTCTGTTTATCAAGCATGATGTCCTTCTTCTCCAGGGGTGAGTCCCTCACCATAACATGTCCAAAGTGTGAGAATCGAAGTCTTACCATCATCGCTTCTAAAGAGCATTCAATTGTACGTCCTCCAAGGCAAATTTTGTCATTCTTCTGGAAGTCCATGGTATGTTCAATATTCTTCGCCAATGCCATAATTCAAACATATCAACTCTTGTTGTTGTTGTTATTATGTGCCATCGAGTCGGTCCGACTCATAGCGACCCCTCCTTGGGTTTCCAAAGCAATATCACTACGGAAGTAGATTGCCCCACCTTCCTTCTGAGGCATGTCTGGGGGTTTGAACCGCCAGACTTCTGGTTAGCAGTCAAGTGCCTTAGGCACTCTTCTTAGGTCTTCCTTATTCATTGTCCACCTTTTGTATCAATATGAGGAGATTTATTATAGCATGTCTCAAGTCAGGTACACCTAAGTCTTCAGCTATCTTTGCACTTTAACAGTTAAAGAGGTCTTTCACAACAGATTTTCCCAATGCAATACATCCTTTAATTTCTTAAACTTTAGCTTCCTTTACTGCGCAGAGAGGAGGAACATATTGCATTTTATAGAATCCTAGAATTTCAGAGCCAGAAGATACCAACAAGACCTTTAATTAAATCACCATAACTTACAGATCAGGAAAGAGATGTAGATTGGTTTTAGGGATTTTTCCTAGCATCACAGAGGTATTGACACAGCCACATCTACAGCCTGAGCTTTAGAACCCCAGCTCAATGGTCTATTCATTATGAAACGCTGTCTTTTTTTTTTTTTTTTTTTTAAACTCTTCATTGTGATTTGGGTGAAAGTTTACACAGCAAATTGATTTTCTGTTCAACAATCCATACATATTTTAGTTTATGCCATTGATTGCAGTCCCCACAATATAACAGCACTTTTCCTTCTTCCTCCCTGTGTTTACTGTTTCCATTCATGCTTCATTCCTATCCCTACTGCCTTGTGAGATTTATCCCTAAACAAATGCTTCCTTTTTTGATGTCACAAGAGATCGAATGAATGTGTACCTCCTAAGTGTTAGTTTCCCCCTTATTGTTGTTGTTGTTGTGTGCCGTCGAGTTGGGCCGATTTATAGCGACCCCTCCTTGGGTTTCCGAGGCAGTATCACTATGGAAGTAGATTGCTTCATCTTCCTTCTGAGGAGTGGCTGGTGGGTTTGAACCGCCAGCCTTCTGCTTAGCAGTCAAGTGCCTTAGGCACTATGCTACCAGCGCTGCTATAAGCCTATCTTTTGTCTGAAAGTTGAGCCACAGGAATGAGTTTAGTTCCAACCTTGTAGAGTATCTAATGGCTATAGTTTGGGGAGTTTCACCAGTCTCTATCCAACCAGTAAGCCTGATCTTTTTTCTGATTTTTGGTTTAGTTCTAAATTGTTTTCCTCACTCTACTCAGGACCTCCTATTTTGATCCCTTTCAGAGCAGCCAGCAACGGTAGCTGGGCAACATCTAGTCTTCTGGTCAGGGTCATGGAGCCTGAGGTTCAGGTAGTCCATTAGTTCTTTAGTGCAACCCCCCCTTCTTAAAAAAAAAAAAAAAATTATTGTGATTTGGGTGAAAAGTTACAGAGCAAATTCATTTTCCATACAGCAGTTCACACAAATTTTGTTTCATGATATTGACTGCAATTCCCCACAATGTAACAGCTCTTTTCCCACTTCCTCCCTGTAATTACCTTTTCCTTTTGTCCTTCCTTCCCATGTACTCCTGTGAAACCATGCCAATTTTTAAGAAACAACAGTTATTTCTATATAGCTCTTTTTAGAACAAGCATACTTTCTGCAGACATCACAGTATTCATTATTATTATCATTGTTAACACCTCTTTTCAGGATATTACTTTATGCTTATTCTTAATAAAGGTATCAGTGGAAAAGTAATCACTATAACATGATAGCTATTTCCATGTTGAAGGGATATGTTTAGAAGTCTCTCCTTTGCAAATATCATGTGTTTTACTTGCTTCTCTTAGTATAAAGATGGATACAAAGCACTTCTATGAATGATTTGATTGTGCTCTGTGAAGACTACTAAGTTCTAAATTATTTTCTTCATCCTTTCTTAGATGTTTTTCCTTAATTCATTTGCAGCAAATAATATGATGTATCTTTTCTTTGTTAATGTCTTGGAGAGTGATGATAATGCTACTCAGGTCTTTCAATCCTTCCTCTCTCTCCTAGTTTTGTCAAATGTCCATTAATGAAAGCAATGTGGAGGGGAAGGCTTGAAGCTTGAATTAATGGTCTTGGTTGAGCTTCTTATATGATGAATGAACTTGGACAAGTCATTTCATCTAGCTGAGACTTTACTTTTTATGCATGAGAGTTCTCCCAACTAAAACATTCTATACCTTTAGTTTGATAATGATAATGAATACAGTAAGTCCCTGGGTTATGAATATCCAACTTATGGACAACTCTTACTTACCATTGAATGTTATGTAAATTTGCCCTTACTTTGAAACAATTGAACCAATCCATAACCACAAGAAATTCTTCATCACAATCACTTTCACTTGCTGCATATGCAGTTTTTAAATCATTGAAAAGTCTTTGAGTCTTTTCTTAGTCTAAAGTAAGGCTAAATAAGTACTATATGTATCTGTTCTGACCTAGCTACAAATTTAACTTAAAGATGCTCTTAGGAACAGACTGTCTCATTCATAACCTGGGAGCTGCTTGTATTTATTGCTACAGATAGTTTATAGGTGAACATAGGACACCTTATCTGGCCTTCATAAGAAGTTGTTTGGTCTAGGTTCTGTTGTAAACAAGTGGTAAAAGTCAATGAGCATTTACTTGTTGGGTAGGTTATCCTGTGGTCCTTCCTCACAAAGTGTAAGGGTATGTTTAAATATGTGAGCAGTGATCATAATAACATTGAGCAGAAACAGAATGGCCTTTGGGATCAGCAAGAACTGGGTTTGAAACCACATTCTTTTTTTTTTTTTTTAATTAGGATTTGGGTGAAGATTTACAGAGTAAATTCACTTTTCATACAGCAGTTCACATATACTTTGTCTCATGTCATTGACCAAAATTT
>NW_006921641.1:935133-989474 GCF_000298275.1 Orycteropus afer afer | reverse complement strand
GCAGTGGTAGCTGGGCACCATCTAGTTCTTCTGGTCTCATAGTTGTATAGGTTGCAGATCGGATGGTGTACCAGTCGCTAGGACTGATTGTTTCCTGAAACCACATTCTTATTTGCTTTAAGTTTCTTCAAAAAAACAAAACCACAAAAACAAACTCACTGCCATCAGTTGATTCCAACTCACAGTGACTCCCATTGGATTTCCGAGGCTCTAAATCTTTATGGAAGAAGATTGTCCCATCTTCATTCCATGAAGTGGCTGGTGGGTTTGAACCACTGACCTAGTCAGCAGCCAGATGCTTGTGCACTACACTCTCAGAGCTCTCCAGTGCATAAAGTTCTTACACATTACTAAATTCCTTTGAAGTTTACTTTCTTAATCTAAAAAACCAAGATGATCATATCACTTCATTGTATCATCAAGCAAATTAAATGATGTGGCATATAAAGTGACTGCATATAGTGAGTATTAATAAATCCCTATCTTAACAGGTGATTTTTATATTTCAGATTTACCTTTGAATAATTGTAGAGATCATGCTATAAAGAGGGATATACATTAGGGTGCTTCCTTTGTCAGTTTCTAGCTTCTCAGAGAATTGGCTCTTGATATGTGTGAGGGGCTTTACCATAGGCATCCCTGGGTTGTACAAAGAGTTATTGCTCTCGGCTGTTAACTGAAAAGTTGGGGGTTTGAGTCCAACCACAGATGCTTCAAAAGTCAGGCCTGGCCATCTCCTTCTGAAATATCCATCACTGAAAACTCCATGAGCCACAGTTCGACTCTGACACATATGGGGTTGTTTTGAGTTACAATCAATTCACCAGCTACTTTTTACCTTGGTGTACCATCTATGGATAGTGCTGAAAATTTGCCTTTTTGATATACCCTGTGCAAGAATGGCAGAAAGGCAGAAAATTGCTAATTTCTGCCATCTTTGCCCATGTTTTCAAAGTGGCACCTGAGAATTAATACTGGAAAAGGAAAGAGTAAATATGGATAACTCTTCCTCTTTATTCCTACCAAAACCCTGACTATGTTAAAGATACAGTGTTAATTGATGGAAGTTCGAATTGTCTTCAAATCTAAGGTCAGAACCTGGAGTTTACCCTATTGTGATTTTTATTTATTTATTTATTTTAAATTTTAAGGCTTGTTTTACATTCAATGTCACTCGTACATTTAGTTTCATTCCCCATTTGCCATGTCCAACCCTAACCCAGTCTCCTCCCCTCCCTACCCTGCAACCTTCCCCCCTGTGCCCCTCATAATTATGCACTCCTGTTTGACTTTCATTTTCTCAGTTTGAATGTTGGTCCTCTGGTGTCCCATGGTCTGTTTGCTCTAAGGGATGTATTACCATTGAGTGTGTGGGTGCAGCATCCGGGGTTGAGTGGTCTGCATGTACATTTTGTTAACTATTGGGCTGAGAGTCCCCCCCAGGGGTGTGTTTTATTCCAGGAGCCAAATGTATTTCAGAGCCATAGTATTGGGGATCTCACAAGATTGTGATTTTTAAGTGATAGAGAATATGATTTTACTTTCATTGGCCATTTATATAGAGATGAATGGCACAAAAGTCTTCTAGATCAGAATGTGTTCAAGGGACCAGTGTGGCATTACTCAAGGGATGAGGCTTTATATCCCTGATCCCTGGCCACAGAAAAATCACTTTGCCTTTGCCAGCTTATTTGCAACAACAACAACAAAACAGCCAAACCATTATTGTGGAGTGGATTCTAATTCACGGTGATCCCCTGTGTTACAGGGTAGAAAGGCTCTATTAGGTTTTCTTTAAGGTCGCAGTGCTCTGGGTGGGTTCACATTACTAATATTTCAGTTAGTAATCAAGTACAAACCACTTGTGCTATCCAAGGACCTACAGTAAATGAGTGATTCCTATCAATAACACAAATATCACATAGTATGAATTCAGTAAATAGAAGCTATTTTGTAACTATTATTATAGTTAGAATTTCTTTTCATTTATCTGTGTCCCAAGCTTTTTTCCTTCAACTCTTTGAGGGAAGACAGAGTGCTAGATCAGCCTGATTGTGAGTTACAGTTGAAGTCCTAGGGCTTGGGACCCTAGGGGTTAATTCAAGAGTGTGGAAGCTGGGAAGAAGAGGTGAGGAAAGCAGGCTTATAAATATTCTGAGGGATGTGCTAGATGAGGGTGGTGGCTACTCCAATTGAAACATTGTTTTGTTAATCATCAGGCATGGATATGGTAAAGAGATATGTAAACTTGGCATAAAAGGACAGAAGCACAGTAGAAAATCATTTAAAGCATACAACTACAGCCCATTCCTCTTACAATTCTGTTAGAGTGGCTCTAATCACTATACTGGGAGCTCTGGTGGTTTAGTGCCTAAGGCCTTTGACTGGTGGCTTAGTGCCTAAGGCCTTTGACTGCTAACCAGAAGGCTGGTGGTTCAAACTCATCAACCCTTTCTAGGAAGGAAGGTTGGGAAATCTACTTCCTTAGTGATAACGACTGGAAAACCCAAGGAGGGGTTGGGTTGATATGAGTTGGATCTAACTCCATAGCAGTGAGCTTTTTTTTTTTTTCTTTTTGATCACTTCATTAGGTGTGCAAACCTTGCCAGTTTGCTCACTCATGGTGATTTCCTGGCTCTGATGCTTTCTAACTAAGCTGTATGTAAACATAATAAACACACAACACATTTGCCTCAAAATTAGGTCAGCTTTGTAAAAAAGCCAAAAATTCTGATATGATCACCATAAATAATCATACTATTTGTTATAGTAAGGGCTTTCCATTACCTTAGCAGTGTTTTAAACGAATACAATTAAAATTCAAATAGAGTATAATAAGGTTGTAATAACTCAAAACAGATTTATTTGTTTTTTTGTACAGACACTATACTTCTAAATACAGTGAAATCTAATACGCTCTACTTGGTGTAATCATAAATTTCCATAATTTCTACCCACTAATCAGATTTTAGCTGGACAATGAATAAGGATGACCAAAGAAGAGTTGATGCTTTTGAGTTGCTTGGTAAGGTGGAGGGTTGACGAAAGAGGGAAGGCCTTCAAGGAGATGGATCGACATGGTGGCTCTAACAATGGGCTCAAGTGTAGCAAGGATCATGGAGCTGGCGCGGGATGGGCACTGTTTTGTTCTGTGCATCGGGTCACTATGAGTCAGAAATGACTCAACGACACCTAACAACAACAACAATCAGATTTTACATAAACCAGATAAAATTTCCTGAAGACTATTTAAAAAAAAAATTGTTTTACCTCCTAGGCAGTATGCTCCAGGCCATGTAATACATTATCTCATTTAACACTAACAATAATGCTACAAAGAATTATTATCATCACCATTTTATATAGGAAACTCCAGTTTAGAGTTTAAGTATATTGTACAAAGTTGCAGGTCTCAAGATCAAACTTAAGTCTTTTTGACTTTGAAGCCTATGTGCTTAATCACTGTTGTAGTCTCTCTTTCTTTCTCATTCTTGCTTTCATTCTGCTTTTTATAGGACTCAACTGTCAGCTCAACAGGCTTTACAGAGTTCCCTTTTGCCGTTATTTTACTTAGTCACAAACCATTCTAGGACCTGGTCTTGGAATTCATCAAAAGTCCTTTCTTCTTTGCATTTAAAGAATTTGGATGAATAACAGTCTCTCCAACACTCCCTGTTACTACGCTAAAAACATACTGGAGAATAATATGGCATGGGTGATTCAATTAAAAAAAAAAAATCATAAAAGACTATAAATTCTTCTCATTCTGCTACTGTAAAGTTCTGATTAATTTTCCTTTTTCTAGAACCCAATGAATGAAATTCTATCAAATCTTCATGTATTATTGGGAGAAAACTTTCCCCAGAGGCCATGGGCATTGCCTCACAAAGACTGATGGGGGCAGCAGAGAGCTTTCCAAGAGAGCATTGTGAGGCAAGGGAAAGGAGTTCTGAAGTCTGGGAGAGGGGAGAAGGGTGAGTGATGGTGGAAGGGGATGACAGGAATGATGATAAGCAAAGGAAGAGAAATCAAATCACGGAGGTAGCTGGGCCAGGAATGAGAAAGTCAGAGAAATTGCCAAGATGGGAGTTGAGTATAACACAATAGTTGACTAGCTGGAGTTCCATCTGTGGAGGCAGGCTCTCTGTCTGCCTCAAGAGCTACTATAATAATGACTTTTAAAAACCTTATGTGGAGCCAGTCATAAACAATACTTTATATTTGTTATTTAATTCTCATGAAAATTCTAGGGTGGTTATTATCCAAATGTTACAGATAAAGAGACTGAGCAAGGTCATAATGTTTGTGGTTAGATCTCAGGTGTACTCTAATCTCAAATTCCAGGCTCTCTCCCTTCAATTCTTAACACCATGCCAGTTTTCTCTAGAGAGAGAATATTTCTGTAGGAAATGTGAAGAAAATCAATGCAGTGGTATTTTTAAAAGCCTAAATTCCCTTTCTAAATCTATTTTTGTCTAAGCAAAATACATTTTTTGGTTTTTACAATGAAAATCATTTCCTGGAAGATTTGACATTCTTTGATGTACCACTCAAATAATTATTGAATGATCTGAGGGTGATAAGAGAACAATTAATATCATAGCAGATATCCCTAAGAAGGTATCTTAGGGAGTCTCTGAGAGTCTCAGTTGCAAAGATATACATGACCTCGAGGGCTTCAGCTAGTCACAGAATTGTCACCTCTTATCAGAAGCTGTAAAATGTTACCACATAAATTACATTTATACAAAGTTAAAGGTAAAAAATTGAAACATCTATTCACATGCTCGGATTTTTTATGAAGTTCCAACAGTATTAATACATTGTGTAATATTCTAAGATAATTTAGAAATTAAGATGTGCAGTTTGTTTCACAGGATGTTTCTAGAGGAGCCATTTGTGGAAACTTCATTATCTCAGGATCTGATTGAAATGATGAAATCATTAAAACTTGAAAAGAACAAAAAGTCCGAGGTGATCCTAATGATGGTGCAAGCACAGAACACACTTCAGGATGCTCTGTCTAATCTCAACACTACTTGGAAGAAAATGACAAATGTATAAATAAAATGAATGTGTCACCTGCCTTTTTTATGGTTAGGCCATTGATAGGCCATTTTGTTTTTCCTTATGCATATCTTTGGACTCTGTTTAGGCTAGTATATTTTTCTTAGATTAAGACTGCAAGACTGTTGGATTGATGTTTGAAACTCATTCTTTGGGTCCATTCTGCTAATTTTTAAACGTATGTTAGGTAAATGTTTTTTTTGTGTGTGTGTGTGTGTGTTTGCCTGTCTGTGCGTGTGTTTGCAGAGAATGTGAGTATAATGTGAGTATAAAGTGGACCCTTTTGCTCAGCAATGTTTTTGGTTCTCACCAACATTTCTGAATGTAATGTATTGTTTTCACAGGAAAATTAGATAGACTTCTGCTTTTTAACAATGGCAATGTCAGCTGATAGAGTTGAAGGGGAATCATGTTGAGGAGTCAGCACAACCAAATTCTAGTGCAATATCGATGAGCTATTCCACTTTGGGAAAGCCATGTAACGTATGCTTGTTCCTCTGTGGATGGGGACATTCATACTGCCTTTCTCTAAAGACTGTTGAGCATTAAATGAGTTAACATGTATAAAAGTCCTGTTGTTGTTGATGTTATATGCCGTGGAGTCGGACCCAACTCATAGCGACCCCTCCTTGGGTTTCCGAGGCAGTATCACTACGGAAGTAGATTGCCCAACCTTCCTTCCGAGGAGTGGCTGGTGGGTTTGAACCACTTAGGTACTACACTACCAGAGCTCCTTCTAAAAGTCCTACAAAACCAAAAACGTTGCTGCTGTTTAGTTGATTCACACTCATGACAACTCCCTGCCTCATAGGGCTTTCTAGGCTGTCATCTTTATGGACGCTGATCACCAGGGACTTTTATTCATGGTGCCACAGGGAAGATTTGATCTGCCAACTTTTTGATTACTAGATGAGTGCAAACTGTTTGCCCCACTCAGGGACGTTTTAAAATTGCTTTATGTGCTGTGAATATTATACAAATAAAAGTATCTACTTCATTTTTGATATCAGGTTTTCATTTTCAGACTTCACAATTTATTATGAATGTGAGCAACCCCTTTTCATGTGGGCCTGTTACTCACACATCCACATGCTGGGAAGATGATTACCCTGCAGTTTTGGCTGAATGTGGACAATTTCTCCTCTTATCAATTACTTGGACAGCTAGTCCTCTTTCTTTCATAGGACACAGACTCAGAGTATGACTAGGAAAGGTCACTGAGTAGAGTTCTCCTTTATGTCAATGTTGTAACAAAATGCTGAAGAGCTTTTTACCTGAATAATAAATAAAAGGCATTGCTGTGATTATCACACAGAAGTCCATTCAGAGCATCTTGGATGTGCATCAGGTGGCAAATTGAGGGACAGATTTAACATGGAGAACAGCCAATGAGGTGAATGAGAACAAAATGTTGGGGAAAATTCTTATTCTTAGAGTACTGGAGCCATTTCATATCTTGATAGATAAGTAAAAATTTTCAAAAATCCCTGCATATTTATTGAGCAATTAGACAAGTAGTGTTGAGGTGTGCTCTATTCTTGTTCACTGGGCTTCATTTGGATATAGGTTATAGGCTTCCAGGTTTAACTATGTGGGTTTGAACACGTTCATCCTGCCTAGGCCTTGGGTTCTACATAGAAACAACAAAGCTGTTTTATCTGAAATTATTTCAATAGAGTTAATTACCATAAACTCAAAAGCAAACATGTAATCTTTCACTTAGTACTAAACATAGTGCCTGGCCATAGTGAGCAACGTAATACATTTTGGCTAAATTAAAGAATAAAAATAAGCATAGAATAAAATTTCCAACTTCTTATTAAATTTTTGTATCACTTATATATCAACCTAGGTGTATGATTTTGTTTCTGCTTCATTCTCTAATTTTACCTCATTCAACTCATACCCTTTCCTACCTGATCATCTACACACCCTCTTTCATATTGGCCCATATGACTAGCCACTGCTCATCTGTCAGTTTTTTGTACTGTGATGGCTTGTGTCTTCCTGTGAGGCTGGAGGCTATGTCACTTACATTTCAATACCAACAGGAGTGGCCATGGTGGACAGGTTTCACCAGAGCTTCAAGACTAAGACAGACTGGGAAGAAGGATGAGGTCATCTACTGCTGATGTCAGAAAGATCATAGATGAAAGCAAAGAATACCAGGAAGATGTTTGTTGTCATTGTTGTTATGTGCTGTCGAGTCGGACCCAACTCATAGCAACCCCTCCTTGGGTTTCTGAGGCAGTATCACTACGGAAGTAGTTTGCCCAAACTTCCTTCCAAGGAGTGGCTGGAAGATGTTTACCTGTGTTTTATTGACTACACAAAGCTATTTGACTGTGTGGTTCATAGCAAACTATGAAAAGCACTGTGAAGAATGGGAATTCCGGAATACTAAATCGTGGTCATGAGTTGGACTCTACTTGATGGCAACTTATGGTTGGTTTTATATATTTTGCAGATGAGGAGATGGAGCCCTATGTTGTTGTTAAGTGCCGTGGAGTGGTTTCCGACCCATAGCGACCCCATGCACAGCAGAACGAAACACTGCCTGATCCCGCGCCAGCCCCACAATCCCTGCTATACTTGAGCCCATCATTGCAGCCACCGTATCAATCCATCTCCTTGAAGGCCTCCCCCTCTTTCGTCGACCCTCCACCCTACCAAGCATGACATCCTTCTCCAGGGAATGGTCCCTTCTGACAACATGACCAAAATAGGTGAGACGAAGTCTGGCCATTCACGCTTCCAAGGAGCATTCTGGCTGCACTTCCTCCAGGACAGATCTGTTAGTTCTTTTAGCAGTCCACGGTACTTTCAGCATTCTTCGCCAGCACCACAACTCAAAAGCATCAACTCTTCTTCGGTCTTCCTTATTCATTGTCCAGCTCTCACATGCATATGAGGCGATTGGAAATATCATGGCTTGTGTCAGGCGCACCTTAGTCCTCAAGGAGATATCCTTGCTCCTCAGCACTTGAAACAATTCCTTCGCAGTTGACTTTCCCAATGCTACACATCGTCTAATGTCCTGACTGCTGCTTCCTTTGGCATCGATTGTAGAACCAAGCAACGTGAATTCCTTGACAACCTCAATCTTCTCTCCATTTATTGTGATGCTGCTCACTGGTCCAGTTGTGAGGATTTTTGTTTTCTTTATGTTGAGATGTAATCCATACTGCAGACTGTATTCTTCAACCTTCATCAGTAGGTGCCTTAAGTCATCCTCACTTTCAGCAAGCAAAGTTGTATCGTCTGCATATCTCAGGTTGTTAATGATTCTTCCTCCAATCCTGATACCACGTTTTTCTTCATATAGTCCAGCTTCTCGGATTATTCGCTCAGCATATAGATTGAATAAGTGTGGAGAAAGAATACAACCCTGACGCACTCCCTTCTTGATTATTAACACTGAGCTTATTAAGATGGCAATAGGTTCAATTTTTAGTACTAGTATTAATTTATTGCATTCCATAGAAAGGCAATGTTCCTAACCTCAAGAAATTATAGTCTAAATTTTAGTTGTTTTTTAGTAAGGAGACCTGGCTAGGACTAGAAAGATAGAGAAGACTCCCTGGAAGGAATGATAAGTAAGCTAAGACTTATCAAAAGAATTAAATAGGCAGTAGGAAAGAAGGGTATTCAGTGGATGTTGTGTGCTCAAAAGCATAAAAACTTGGACAAATGGGACCATTATGGGAAATTCAGGTAATTCAATGTAATTGAAATCTATGGAAAGAGAGAGAGCCAAAACAATAAATATAACAGGTGAAGAAAGATGGACTGTTCTTATAAAGCTATTATAGTAAACCAAGTAAGAAATCATGACAAGGACTTGGTAACCAATAGTACAGAGTAGAAGACGGAAAGGAAGAAGCTACAGATGACGTCCATGCTTCTGCTTGGCTGATTGGGAAATTGTGGTAAAACTCACTAACTAGGAGATAAGGATTTAGTGGAAAATGTTATAAATGCCGTTTGGGAGATATTATGTGTGAAGGGCATATGGAACTCCCAATTGGAGATATATAGTATGGCTTTTAAGGAGCTCTGGTGGCACAGTGGTTAAAGATACTTCTTGCTGCTAACCAAAAGGTTGGTGTTCAAACCCTAGCTGCTCTGTGAGAGTAAGGTGAGGCAGTCTACATCTTTTTTGTGGTTGGAAAAGGGATCATGGCTAAAGACGTAGATTTGGGAGTCATTAGGGTATAGGTAATAAGGGAAGCCAAGGAATGGATGAAATATCAGGAATGACTTAAACGATGTACTTAATAAACAGGAGGTAAAAGAAAAGAAATGGATAAGGTGACTGGAGAGAATGATATGACTGAAGTTAAAACCAGAGAACATGATGAAGTCATGGAACAGTTAATAGCAGCAAATATGACAGAGACAGCAGGTAAAACAAAGGACTCAAAAATGTTAACTGGATTTAACAGCATATGTATTTCTAGTGAACATGGGAACAATAGTTTCAGAGAAGAGGTGAAAACCAAAAAACTATAGTGAAAAAGAGATGAAGAAGAAAAAGTATTGGTAGTTGTGGTAGTTAGTTTGTGTGTCAACTTGGCTGGGCCTGGTTGAGTGGCTGGGCAGCTGGTGGTAGTTATTCCCCATGATGAGAATGGCAATCAACTCTACTGTGGGATCTACCACAAGCAGCTGAGTATCTCCTTTGGGATGTGGTCTGCTTCCTGTATTTAAAGAGAAGCCTTGGGAATGGTCTCTAGCCTATGGCATGCTTGGACCCTGCATGTAGCTATGTCGTTGCTTAGCAGCCTGCTATGCTTTGCCAACCTTGGGACTTACAATGGACTTAAGTTAATGGCTAGCCATGCGGTTTGGTAACATTGGGACTGTGTCTTTTTACTTGTCAACCTTGGGCTTCTCAGCCTCAGCAGCCAGCAGCTGTCTGAGTGAAGAAATGCCTCTAGCTCCAGTGGGCCGGGAGCAGGAGGCAGAGCTGGACCCCAAGGTTGAAGGGCTTTCACCCAGCCCCTAGAGCTTGGCACTTTGAATTTGGACTTAAAGCCTCCAAACTGTAAGAATAAACTCCTGTTTGTTAAGACCATCCCATTTGTGGTATATTTCTTGTCAGAGTGGCACTAGATAACCAGAACAGTAGTGAAGGTAGACACCTCTTTCAAGAAGCTTACATGTGAAAAGCAGAAGACAGGAAAGAGGGACCAGGCTTTGATACTTTGATGCAGTTTTGTTTGTGTGGCTCCTGTTTGTGTGTGTGTGTGTATGTACATATGCATATAGTTTTTGACATGGAAAACACTTGGACATATTTATGTTTGGAGGGAAAATAACCTAAGGATGGTGTGGGAGTCGTATTCGTTTCCTCTGTCTGGGCACATGGAAAATTTTCAGTTTCTCTCACTCTTTGAAGTTAGAATTGTGTGACCTGCTATTGCTAATGAAAAGTAAGCATATGTGACATTGTCACTTCTAGGTGTAAACTTGAGTCAGTGTACAATTTTCTACCTTTCCTTTTCCCATCTCACTGATCTGGAAAGTACGTGTCAAGATAAATCTCTTGTTAGCCTGTGTTCCTGAAAGACCACAATGAACAGAGCCTTCTGGGTCACCCACATTGAGCCAATGGTCAGCAACTTAGTTAATGTTAATTTCTCCATCTCTTGCATTCTGCCCTGTATCTCAGCTCTATTTCTACCAATTTTCTCATTTCCCTTCAGAGTACTGATTCTGTTTCTCTTTGTGCAATGCAGAAAGTGGCCTATATGCACCATGTTTAAGCACCCAGAACAGACTGACTAAAGGTTCTGTGTCCCAATTCTAAGTACGCATAAGAAAGAACCTGATTGGTCCACCTTGGACCTAGTGATTATTTCTTATTCTAATTAGCTTTGCCAAGATATGGAAGGGAGCCCTTTCCTAAGTTGTGGGATGAGCAAGCTTTCCAAGAAGGAGTATGGGGGAATAGGTGATATCTTTGACATCTCTAGTGTAGTTTTGAGAGTTCGGTGACAATAGCTCGTGTATAATTAAAGACACTGGCTGATTCCGGACAGGGTAGATTAAGTTTGTGACCTTGTTTAACTAAGGATCAGGCAGGAAGTTCTTAGACTTTCAGTACCAATTTTCAATAGCCAGTGCTGGGAGCCATAAATCTCTCTCTGTGACTTCTAAAAATATCAGACCAGAGAACTATTGGTTGCAACCAGAAGCAAAGATGCAACTGTTCAATGGGAGGTTCCAGATCATCAGAAATCAGGCAGCTAGCTGACAGTGGTCATGAGGGAGATAAGAGAAAACATACCATATGAGATCATCTTTCCCATCAGAAAGTATCATGGAATTATTGGGAAATAGGTATTATGCAGATTGCAGGCCCCAGCATGAAAAGATCCAGCCAAACAGCCATAAATGATGCCAGACATTGATATTTAACCCAAGCAGTCCTAAATGATGCGTGGGATTGTTTATTGGAAAACACTATTACTTTAAACCAACATTATTTCTGAGTTTCATAAGATTAAATCTCTTGCTTAAGAAATGTAAGTGGAACAAGTCTTGTCATAAAAGTTACTTTTGGAATGTTGTGGCTGACAAGCTTGCAAGTAGGTAGCTTGTAAAAGTTGACTAGGTGTCTGGTGGAGATATTTTCCAAATGGAATCTTGAACCAACAGAAATATGGTGTATTTTAAAAGTAAATGGAAATATTAGTTCTAAAAGTATATCAGATTCCAAGATTTTGGTGCCATTTATATAACTTTAACTGGTTAGCGTCAAATGTCTTAGGCACTATTCCACAAGAGCTCCCATTGTGGAGGCAAAGGGAAGTGAAACCTTCACCAGAGAATTGGTGTGATGAAATCCTAGCATTTATTTCCATGCCAGTCAGGAGCACAATAAATTTTCGGATCTCTTGCATTCTTATAACGGTGATCAGTGCTCAGGGGCAGATTATCCAAAAAGCAAGGTAAGCATGGACTTACTTGTGTTTACTTACTAATCTATATTGAACAATTTCACATTTTTTTCCATCACATTAGAGATTCTACTTCTAGATAAGGCTGGCATCTTTCTCTCTCCTAGTCCCAATGCACCTTCCTGAAGAATCAAACCTCTTTTCAAATTTACAATGCTGGAGTACCCAGTAAGCAAGGTAAGCATGGGCTTACATATGCTTACTTGCTAATCTGTAGTGAATAGTTTCACATATTTTTCACCACATCTGTAAACCTATGTTTACCTTGCTTATTGAGTTATCTGCCCTTCTCAGTGCTATAGGCTCAGGATAAAAGCCAAGTGGATGTAGACAACTTTCCTTCTCAGAATTCCACTGCACACCACAGATCCTAAGCTCCGTCTTTGGATGTCCTGCCTAAAATGCGAGCTCCTGACTTTTTATTCTCACTCTGTTTAGAATATGTACTCACTAGTTTGTTGTCTGTGTTGGTGCTTGTTGCCCTCTAGTTGATTCCCACTCACGGCAATCCCACGTGCAGAACAGAACTATTCTATGGTGTTTTCAAGACTGTGACCTTTTAGAAGCAGATCGCCAGGCCTGTCTTCTGAGGTGTCTCTTGAAGAATTTGAATTACCAACCCTCTTTTGGCTAGCAGTCAAGACTTTAACTGTTTGTTCCACCCAGGCTGCCTGATTAACTGTGTTGAACTTGTTGTTAGGTGTCATAGAGTCAGCTCTGACGTATAGTGACTCTGTGTACAACAGAAAGAAACACTGCATGGTCCTGTGCCAGCTTCACAAACCTTGCTATACCTGAGTCCATTGTTGCATCCACAGTGTCAATCCATCTCTTTGAGGACCTTCCCCTATTTCATTGACCCACCATGTTACCAAGCATGATATCCTTCTCCAGGAAATAGTCCCTTCTGACAACATGACCAAGGTAGGTGAGATGAAGTCTGGCCATTCTTGCTTTAAAGGAGCATTCCAGCTGCACTTCTTCCAGTACAGATTTGTTAGTTCTTCTGGAAGTTCATGGTACTGTCAGTATTCTTCACCAACACCACAATTCAAAAGCATCAACTCTTTTTCGGTCTTCGTTATTCATTGTCCATCTTTCACACGCATATGAGACAATTGAAAATACCATGGCTTGGGTTAGGTGCACCTGAGTCTTCAAAAAGACATCTTTGCTCTTCAGCACTTTAAAGAGGTCTTTTGCAGCAGATTTGCCCAGTGCAATACATTGTCTGATGTCTTGACTGCTGCTTCCATTGGTGTTGATCATTGAACCAAGTAATATGAAATCTTTGACAACTTCAATCTTTCCTTCATTTATTGTGATGCTGCTTATTGGTCTAGTTGTGAGGATTTTAGTTGTCTTTATGTTGAGGTGTAATCCATACTGCAGGCTGTGCTCTATTCTTTATTAGTAAGTGCTTCTAGTCATCCTCACTTTCAGCAAGCAAAGTTGTGTCATCTGCATATCACAGGTTGTTAAAGAGTCACCCTCTAATCCTGATGCCAATCTCTTCTCCATATACTCAAGCTTCTCGGATTATTTGCAGAGTGTACAGACTGAATATGTACGGTGAAAGGATACAACCCTGATGCACTCCCCTCTTGATATTAAACCATGCAGTATCCTCTTGTTCTGTTCAAATGACAGCTTCCTGGTCTATGTGTAGGTTCCTCATGAGCACAATTAAGTGTTCTGGAATTCCCATTCTCAATGTTATCCATAATTTGTTATGACTCACACAGTCAAATGTTTTCACATTTCACAAGTGTTTTCGCATCTTTCTGGTATTCTTTGCTTTCAGCCAAGATTCATCTGACGTTGGCAATGATATCCCTCATTCCACATCCTCTTTTGAATCCAGCTTGCATTTCTGGAAGTTCTCTGTCAATATACTGCTTCAATCATTTCTGAATTATCTTCAGTGAGATTTTACTTGCATGTGATATTAATGATAATGGTCAATAATTTCCACATTCTGTGCAATCACCTTTCTTTGGAATGGGTACAAATATAGATCTCTTCCAGTCAGCTGGCCAGGTAGCTGTCTTCCAAATTTCTGGGCATAGACGAGTAAGTGCCTCCAGTGCAGTATGTTTGTTGAAACATCTTGGTGGTATTCCGTCAATTCCTGGAGACTTGTTTTTGCCAATTCCTTCAGTGAAGCTTTGACTTCTTCCTTCAATACCATTGGTTCTTGATCATACTCTACCTCCTAAAATGGAAGAACATCAACCAGTTATTTTTGGTACAGTGACTCTGTGTATTCCTTCCATCTTCTTTTGATGTTTGCTGCATCAGTCAATATTTTGCCCACAGACTCTTTCAATATTGTGACCTGAGGCTTGAATTTTTTCTTTAGTTCTTTCAGTTTGAGAAATGTTGAGTGTGTTCTTCCTTTATGGTTCTCTAACTCCAGGTCTTTGCACATTTCATTATAATAAATGACTTTGTCTTCTCAAGCTGCTCTTTGAAAACTTCTGTTCAGCTCTTTTATCTTGTCATTTCTTCCATTTCCTTTAGTTACTCTCCACTCTACAGCAATTTTCAGAGTATGTTCTGACATTCATTTTGGTCTTTTCTTTCTTTCTTGTCTTTTGAATGACCTCTTGCTTTCTTCATAGATGATGTTCTTGATGTCATCCCACAATTCCTCTGGTTTTCAGTCATTGGTGTTCAATGCATCAAATCTATTCTTTAGATGGTCTCCAAGTTCAGGAGAGATATAATCAAGGCCATAGTTTGGCTCTCATGGACTTTTATAATTGTCTTCATCTTCAACTTGAACTTGTTTATGAGCAGTTGATGGTCTGTTTCACAGTCACCTCCTGACCTTGTTTTGGCTGAAGATATTGAGCTTCTCCATCTCCTCTTTCCACAGATGTAGTCAATCTGATTCCTGTGTACTCCATCTGGCAAAGTCCATGTGTAGAAGAAAGAAATGGCTATCCACTTCTCAAAGAACTGTCCGGTGTTTACCAATAGTGGTGAAATTCTAATATACTACTGGGAAACTTTATGAATAGCCCTGAAATATTGTCCATTATAGTCCTGGAAGATGAGCCCCTCAGGTCAGAAGGCACTCAAAATATGACTGGGGAAGAGCTGCCTCCTCAGAGTAATGTTGAGTTTAATGATATGGATGGAGTAAAGCTTTTGGGATCTCCATTTGCTATGTGGCATGACTCAAAATGAGAAGAAACAGTTGCAAACATCTATTACTAATTGGAACATGGAATGTACAAAGTATGAATCTAGGAAAACTTAAAATTTTCAAAAATGAAATGAAACACATAAAGATCAATATTCTAGACATTAGTGAACTGAAATGCACTTGTTTTGGCCATTTTGAATCAGACAACCATGTGATTTATCATGCAGGCAATGACAAATTGAAGAGGAATGGCATGGCATTCACTGTCACAAAGAATGTTCAAGATCTATCCTGAAGTACAATGCTGTCAGTGACAGGATAATATCTATATGCCTACCAGGAAGACCATTTAATACTACTATTATTTAAATTATGCACCAACCACCAAAGCCAAAGATGAGGAAATTGCAGATTTTTACCAACTTCTACAGTCTGAAATTGACCAAACATGCAATCAAGATGTATTGATTTTTGCTGATGATTGGAATATAAAAGTTGGAAACAAAGAATTACCAACAGTTGGAAAATATGACCCTGGTGATAGAAATGACACTGGAGATTGCATGATAGGATTTTGCAAGACTAATAACTATTCATTGCAAAACCTTTTCTCAACTAATTAACTGTAGGAGACAATAAATGCCTTTATAAGTCTACAACAATGACTGCATTCTATTGGACAAGTCCTCTTATAGACTTGAGGTATTTGCCAAACAGTATCTTGTCCAGGTATGATACCTGAGACTACCAGTCTGGTTTAGATTTTATGTAAGATCTCATCAGTATAGTGCATCTGGAAGTTGACAGGTCTGCAAAAGTACCCTGGAAGGGTTTTTAGGTTCTGGTAGTAGAAAATGCCAGACAAGCCTAAGCTTCTATTTGCCTTTGCTAGGGACTGGGAGTTAACATTTCCTTGGCATTCTATGGAAAACAACTCATCTCAAGTAGAACAAGCACCTGGCTCTGAGCTACCATAGTGGGCTCTCTCCTATCAGTGTTCTAGCACTGATTATTTTCCTTGACATTAGATGACGACTCATCTTTTGTCATTTCAGCTATTGCTTTCCTGAACTATAACACATATCTCTTGTTATCTAGTTGTATAAAAGTGAACCTCCTTCTCTCATATAAGATACAACCTCTTAGAGAAAATGGAGCATGATTATATTTCTACAACCTTCCACAAAGTAGAGTGTCTGGGAGGATGCAGATAACAAGGCATCCATGAAATATTTTCTGTCTGAGGCAGGCAGGCTTCAACTTGGTGTCAAGATGCTATTTGCTTTTGTCTAACTACTTAATTAGTTCTAACTCATTGTCTTGCTTTGATCTCAGAATTGTGTGCTGTTTCTGGTTTTGACTATTCTTTAGGCATAAATCATAATATTTGGATGATTATATCATTCTATGTCAAAACTCATTTTACAGATAAGAAAATTGAGACACAATGTGTCAAAGTGATTCACTCAAAGTCCACAAACTAAAGAATGTAATTGGTAGCAAAATGAAATTAAGAAGGGGGTCTTAGTCATTTAATGCTACTGTAATAGAAATACCAGGAATGGATGGCTTTAAAGAACAAAATGTATTTTCCCACAATTCTGGAGGCTAAAAGTCCAAACCAGGGACCATGCAGTGTTGACTCCTTCTTTGTTGTTAAGCTCAGGTGTTCCTAGGTTTCTTGGTGATCCTCATATATTATCTGTCTTCTCATGTGTGTGCACTCTCTGTGTGCAACCCATCCTTTTGTGTAACTCAGAAGTGATTAAATTTAGGTTATACCCTACACTGGTCTGACCACATTAACATGACAAAGAAAACTCTATTTCCAAACAGGTACAGGGCTTAGGAAGGAACTCTGGTAGCATAGTGGTTAAAGCATTTGGCACCTAAGCAAAAGGTCAGTGGTTCAAACCCACCAGCCACTTCATGGGAGAAAGATGAGGCAGTCTGCTTTCATAAAGATTTACAGCCTTGGAAATCCTATGGGGCAGTTCCACTCTATCCTAAGAGATCACTATGTGTCAGAAATGACTCGATGGCAGTAAAACTGCAGAGGTTAGGATTCCAACACATGTTTTGGGGAGACACAGTTCAATCTGTAACCCAGGTTTCCTGACATTCATCTCAGTCTTCTCTTTCCATGCCCTTGAGTGCATTGCCTCACCCTGACTTCCAGGGTCTTCATAATCCTGGTTACATGTCCATGATTCATGGCTTGAACTTGATCCAGGGTGAAATATTTGATTCTCCCATGATTTTCTCTCTTTCTTTGAACCTGGCCTTTACCTTGGTTCACTTGGTTTAGATTTCTAGCTAATTTCTTGTTCTGCTGCTGTCCTGAGTTTAGTCTGATATGTGACCTGCATATTTCCATAATGTTACTTTCTGCATACACACACACACACACAGAAAGAAAGAAAGAGAGAGAGAGAGAGAGAGAGTGAGAATCTTAAAACAGAGAGGATCAGAAAGGCTGCTGAGCAAGATCAGAAATGCCTTGCATCTGCCTGGGGCTGAGCAGGTGGCTTTGTGGACAGGGAGGCTTCCAAGTTCCAGGGTGAAGCAGGTTTTAGGGTCCCCTGAGGAGAAATAGAACTAAAAAAAGGCATTAGAATCTCTGAGGCCAGCTGTCTGTTCTTAAAGTCCTCCAGGGATGCTTTTAGGATTTTAGAAGAAAGGAAATTTTTCTAGGAGGGAATGAGTTTGCTACTCATGGACAAAAGCAATTCCCTAAACCAAACCTTGAAAAACATTCTGGGGATTTATCAGCTTAATACCAGCTTCTTCCTATCAGCAGAATTCCTGAAGCAGTTCTGAAAAGTTGGATGAGGCTTTGACTTCTAATTTAGAGAATATGCACCATTATGTACCATACCTAGTTTTGATGAAATAAAAAAAGCACTATCCATCATCATCATCATGATTATTATAATTCAATGACAAGTATTTGGAGAATAATTATTCACCATTCATATGAGGGACTTAGGTCCCTTTTGAGTGAAAAGAGACTGGAGTAATTTGAATATTCCAGTTCAATTTTATCCTTATCCCTAGGCTTCCTTTAATACCCATTTTCCAAAACACAAAATAACAACCACCCTGCAAAGCATTAATGTCTGTGTTATCAAATTAGCTATCAGAGGTCTAGTTTGATCTATTACTTGCTGCTCAGGGCTCCCCAGAGGCAAAACTGAGACTGGTAGAAGACTAGATGGACTTAATTAAAGATAGAGTTTTTAAAAATTTCTTTGCTTGATATATACAGGAGCTTTTCCCTAAAAGGAAAAAAAAAAAAAAAATTAATAAGAGAGAGAAAGAGGGAGGGTGAGAGGGAGAGAGAGGGAGGAAGAGAGAGAGAGAGAGAGAGAGAGAGAGAGAGAAGTTAGATTGGACACTAAAGCCTGGATTAACTTGACTAGTTTGGTCAATGCAATTAAAATAAATATTCATGTTGGTCAAATAGGTTGTAAATATAGGCAAACTAGGTAAAAGTTTGTGCCTGTTGAGGTTTTCATTAACAATGGATTGTGACACTTGATACTATCAAAATAAAGGGGATTAATTGAAATGAATGCATTTGTCCCTTTACCACTTATCATTTCTTGTTTACCAATGAGGTAGGGGAAAAGCATCAACTTGAAATTGCAAAAAAAAAAAAAAAAATTCTGGAATATTGAACAGCCATGACTGTTAAATTCTTTCCATCTCCTCTCTCAACAACTACTTATCATCTTAATTTCATGGGTTAGATATTAGCATGAGCAAGAATTGCAGGTTCTGTTATGAAGGAAATGGCTAAATGAATAATATTTTTTACTGCTTAATATTTATTGAATCCATCTATTTCTAATTACAATGTTGTGTTTCATCTCTTACATGATTGCTTTTGCATGAGAAGTGAGACGACCTGTAACATATACTGCTATTATTATCTGGGCCTCCTTGTAGTTATCACTGTGGATTTAAAATCTTAGGACAGTACACCATGCAGAAACTGAAATAAAAGGAGCATCCAGAGACAATGTACCTTTCTACTCGATTAAAAAAAAGGTCCCTATGAAAAGCCAATGTAAATATTTTCTACATATTCCCTCATTTGCTGCTAAATGGGCTGACAAACACAAAACTACAATATATAGAACTATTAGCATTTGGAATGGTGTCAATGTGGACTCTTATAGTATCCACATTTTTATTTTTGCATAATATGTTCAAAATAACTACACTACACATTATTTTTCATAGATTTTTTCTGCTAAAATTGGGAAAGAAGAGTGAGAAGGATGATCTAAATGCATATGTGCTTGCTGTTAGGTGCTGTCGAGTCAGTCCAACTTATGGTGACTTCATATATAACAGAATAAAATATTGCCCAGCCATGCTCCATCTTAATGATCATTGTGATCTATAGGGTTTTCATTGGCTTATATTTGGAAGTAGATTGCCAGGTTTTTCTTCCTACTCTATTAGTTTGGATGCTGTGCTAAAACCTGTCCACCATGAGTGACCCTGCTGGTATTTTAGCTACTAGTAGCATAGCTTTGACCATCATAGGAACAGGCAAGCCACACAAGGGCAGCAGTGACAGATAGATGGTGAAAGTGTGAAAGTGCTCTCAATATAGGCTTGTTGAGGTGAATCACAATGCTCTGTGTGGCTGAGACAGAGTGGCAAAGTGAGGGCCTGAGATAAAAGGCTGAGTTTTTCTGAGGAGAAGTTTTAGATGGGTTGACTGGTTCTTAACTCAGTTCACACATCCCCAAACAGTTTAACACTAGGGCATTTCTGGACTTCTTAAGTCTCTGATCAAGTCTTTAATGCTATCCCTTATCTGCTGATAACTTGAGACAGGCACCTGCAAAAGGAAAGTTAGCCACTACTGTCATAGGAAAAAATTTTCTAAGAGGAAAGGGTAAGGAAGAAAATGAGGAAATGTGAATAAATAAGATTATACTTCTCCTTAATGGAAGTCTCACGCACAGAAGAATATTTACTTTTAGAAATCTTTTTATTTTTAAATATAGAAAAGTCCAAGATTCCTAAACCAATAAAGATAGATATAAAATTCTTATCTTCCTTTATAGGAAAATTCCTGAATCCTGATAGGAAAGACATAATGACTGAAAATGAATTTTTCATTTTGGAGAAATATATTAAATGAAAGTATTTGATGTTTTCTAGCCCACTCATTAGGAGCTCTAGTAGCGTAGTGCCTCAGGCACTTGACTGCTAACCAGAGGGCTGGAGGTTCAAACCTCCCAGCCACTCCTTGGAAAGAAGGATGGGCAATCTACTTCCTTAGTGATATCACCTTGGAAACCCAAGGAGGGATAGGCTATGAGTTGGGTTCGACTCGACGGCACATAACAACAACAACAACAATAGCCCCCTCATTTACTTAAAAAAAAAAGAAGAAAAAAGGTAAAAAAGATAGTCTTGGGTTTATGTCTTTTGCTGACATTTTTAACTTTTATTTTCCTATTTTTCTATAGCTGATTTTCTTTGATGCCATAAAACATTTTAATCTTTAAATACACACACACACACACACACACACACCCCTTTGTGTACCTTTCATTATTATATGAAAGAGGTTCCCTTTTATATGAAATGGTTGGAATTCAGGAAAGCCAATCTAGTAATTTTATACAGTCAATGATAAAAAAAAAAAAAATGGAATTGAACTTCCTAAATGGAAGGCTAATACCATCCAGTATTTTTCTCATAGATAATGCCATTGCTATTCAACACATAACCAGTGCCCCAACAATTGTTTATTGTGATCGTAGGGTAAAAGTATTGCTGAATCAGTAGTACATTTGTCCATGGGCTTATATTTTATAAATCTATCAACTATAGGATGATGGACCTCAAATTTAATTTCTACTCTGAATGTTTTCCTAAGTTCTAGGACATTATATTCAAATGTCAAGTGAACATTTCTAACTAGCAGGCAGAATTTTAAGATAGTTCCATCACCATTTCCCCCGGTACTATACCATGATTATATTACATTACATAGTAAAGGTTACTCTTCAGTTGTTCAGAATAGTGATTAAAGCATTTGACTGCTAATCAAAAGGTGGGCAGTTTGAAGCCACCAGTTCTCCACAGGAGAAAGAGTCAGTCTGCTTCTGTAAAGATATACAGTCTTGGAACCCAATGAGGCAGTTCTACTCTGTCTTATACAGTCACTATGAGTTGGATCGACTCAATGGCAGTAGGTTTGGTGTCAGTTTTAATCAATTCACATGAACTCTTTAAACATAAAGCATTTTTTTTTCCAGTTGGTGGAAGAAGAAGAAGCCAGAGAGATATGAAGCATGATCTGTTGCTGGTTTGAAGAGGACTGGAGCAAGGACCTGAATGGAAAATCTGAATGAGTTTTAAAGTGGATTTTTAGGGTCTTCAGATAAGAAAATCTCAGCCTTGCTGGTACATCGACTCTCTAACCATAAGCCTCAGTAAATTCTTCCTGGGCTCCTGACATACAGAACTGTCCCTGTCTTTCCACACTGGGGCCTGGCTATTGATGTGAGGAGGGCTGGGTTCAGTCACTTGATGACAAGGATTCTTCTGCAGGAATGGCTGCAGCCATCACTGCCCTGAGCTGGGTGCCTCATAGCACATTCAGTGAGAGATTCAGCAGAGCCCTCTTATACACTCAAGATCCAGGTACTGAGAGTATCCTGAGATGGTGGTTGTAATTCCTTGGGAGTCCCCCATCCACCATGGGTTGGGGGAGCAGGCCAGGGGAAAAGAGCATAGACTGTTGTTGTTATTATTAGATGCCGTCGAATTGGTCCAATTCATAGTGACACTATGCATAATAGAACAAAACACTACCTGGTCCTGCTCCGGCCCCACAATCCTTGCTATATCTGATCCCATTGCTGCAGTCACTGTGTCAATCCATTTCATTGAAGGTCTTGCCCTTTTCCATTGGGAGAGCAGGCCAGGAGAAGAAGATATTGAATATATTTATCAATTAGTGCTACATAGGCTTCCCCCTGTTTAACTGCTTTTGCAAACTGATACAATTTACATCAATCCTATTGCATATAGTATCAATTACCAGAAAAAAAAAAAAAAAAAAAAAGTCACTCACAGTACTATATCCGTGAGGCAGGAGAGGGAGGGAATCCTGGGGACAACAAAAGCCGTAGGATGCAGCTAAGGGGCTGGGAGACAGGAACCACCCCCAGAGGCAGGAAAGGGAGAGAATGCCCGGGACAGGGATGACAAAGCTGCAGGACCCAGGTAGGAATTAGATAAGGGGAGGGTGGAGAGGTTTCCAACAGCTAAGGGAGACAAACCTGTCTGTCAGTTTATTGTGCTGTGGTGGCTTGTGTGTTGCTGTGAGGCTTGAGGCTGTGCTGCTGGTGTTTCAAAAGCCAGCAGGGTTGGACATGGTGCACAGGTTTCAATCCTGTTTACAGACTGAGACAGACTAAGAAGGAAGAGGCCATCCACTTACCAAAGAATTGGCCAGGGAAAACTTTATAAATAGCAAACACTGTCTGATATATTACTGGGCAACTTTATGAATAGCCCTAAAACATTGTCTGATATGGTGCAGGAAGACAAGCCCCTTAGGTCAGAAGGCTCTCAACATACAACTGAGAAAAAGCTGCCTCATCAGAGTAGAACCAACCTTAATGACATGGATAAATTTAATCTTTTGGGACCTCCATTTGCTGATGTGGCATGACTCAAATTGAGGAGAAACAGCTGCCAACAACCATCAATAATCGGAACATGGAATGTACAAAATATGAATCTAGGAAAACTGGCAGTTGTAAAAAATGAAATGGAACACATAAAGATTGATATCCTAGGCATTAGTGAGCTGAAATGGACTGGTTTTGGCCATTTTGAATCAGACAACCATATGATCTACTATGTCGGGGATGACAGTTTAAAGAGGAATGGCATGGCATTCATCATCACAAAGGATGTTTCAAGATCTGTCCTGAAGTAAAATCCTGTCAGTGATAGGATAATATGTGTACGCCTACAAGGAAAACCAGTTCATATTACTCTTACTCTCAAATTTATGCACCAACCACCAAAGCAAAAGATGAGGATATTGAAGATTTTTTATCAACTTCTGCAGTCTGAAATTGGCCGAACATGCAATCAAGATATTTTAAATATTACTGGTGACTGGAATGTAAAAGTTGGAAACAAAGAAGAATCACCTGTAGTTGAAAAATTTGGCATTGGTGACTGAAATAACACTGGAGATCGCATGATAGAATTTTGCAAGACCAATGACTTATTCATGGTAAATACCTTTTACCAACAACACAAATGGTGGCTATACACATGGACTTCACCAGACGGACTACACAGGAATCAGACTGACTACATCTGTGGCAAGAGGTGATGGAAAAGAAAACTTACAGAAATGCAAGCTGGATTCAGAAGAGGACGAGGAATGAGGGAAATCATTGCTGATGTCAGATGGATCTTGGCTCAAAGCAAATTATACCAGAAAAGATGTTTACTTGTGTTTTATCAACTATGCAACAACATTTGATTGTGTGGATCAAAACAAATTGTGGATAGCATTGAGAAGAATTGGAATTCTGGAACACTTAATTGTACTCACAAACCTGTACATAGACTAGGAGGCTGTCATTTGAACAGAACAAGGTGATACTGCATGGTTTAGAATCAAGAAGGGACTGTGTCAAGGTTGTATCCTTTCACCATACTTATTCAATCTATATGCTGAACAAATAATCTGAGAAAATGGATTATATGAAGAAGAGCATGGCATTAGAATTAGAGGAAGAATCACGAACAATCTGCAATACACTGATGACACAACTTTGCCTGCTGAAAGTGAGGATGACTTGGAGCACTTACTGATGAAGATTGAAGAATACAGTCTGCAGTATGGATTACATCTCAATATAAAAAAAAACAAAAATCCTCACAACAGGACCTATAAGCAGCATCACGATAAATTGAGAAAAGATTAAAGTTGACAAAGACTTCCCATTACTTGGTTCTATAATCGACGCCGATGGAAATAGCAATCAGGACATCAGACAACACATAGCACTGGGCAAGTTGTTTGCAAAGGACCTCTTTCAAGTGATGAGGAGCAAAGATGTCTCCTTGAGGATTAAGGTGCACCTGACAAAAGCAATGTTATTTTTAATTGCCTCATATGCATATGAGAGCTGGACAACAAATATGGAAGACCTAAGAAAAGTTGATGCTTTTGAGTTGTGGTGTTGGCGAAGAATGCTGAAAGTACCATGAACTGCTAAAAGAACTAACAAATCTGTCCTAGAGGAAGTGCAGCCAGAATGCTCCTTGGAAGGGAGAATGGCCAGACTTCTTACATACTTTGGTCACGTTGTCAGAAGGCTTTGTAAGGAGGAGCTTTGACAGAAGAGGGGAAGGCCCTCAATGAGATGGATTGACACAGTGGCAGTGGTGATGGGCTCAAGTATAGCAAGGATTGTGGAGCTGGTGCAGGACTGGGTGGTGTTTCCTTCTGCTGTGCGTATGATCACTATAAGTTGGAGATGACTTGATGGCACTTAGCAACAACAACAACAATACAGGTATACACTGATTAACAACTCTTTAGACCATATCTGACCACATATATGTTTGTGTTCCCATAAGTTTTGTTTGTTTTTTAAGGGAAAGTAGCTCTCCTTGTTTATTTTTCCCTGTGAAGGTTTTAAAGACTCCAAACACCCAGAAGTGAATTAGCAGTAGAACTCTAGGATATATCCCAATCTCACAGCACCTCCTCCTTCCTCTCATCTTGGCTTCATTAACCTGCCCAGCAGCATGCAACTTTATATTTCCAACACAGGGAAGTATCTGCTTAGGCTCTTCTGCTCCTAGTATGTTGTTGGCAGTGCCCACCAGGCAGAGGCACTCAGTGACTCCTGGATGGCTGCACATGATCAGGAAGCTCCACACTAACCAGGTGGTGGCAGCCACCACGTTCCAGGTATGTTCTTGATACCTGTGGCTGCCTCTCCATACCCCACCACCCACAAACATAGCTCCATGGCCTCTCTTGACCTGGATGTGTGCAAAATCCAGATCTGGTAGCTTGTGCAGGCCCAGCATGGCCCAGCTGCACACCTGGAAAGGCCAGTCTCCTGTATCCAACTGTATTCTCCTGGATACAGCTCTTGGGCTTTGTTCCATGAGTTCCCATTAGGTTTTAATATAATAGATTTTATGAGGATTAACTACAGATTTTACAGGTACTGCTGTATAAAATATGGTGTTGGCACAATGCAAACCATTCTATTTCATGAAACACCTTGTGAATGTTAAGTGATTTGGTACCTATAATTCATTTTTAGCATTTATTCTTCACAATCCTTGTTTTTAGATACTCAGTCATTCTTGAGGGGATTGTACTGTGTTGTGTTTTAGTGTTTGTGTGTGTGTGTGTGTGTGTGTGTGTGTGTATAGAGGGAAGTTTGAATAATTTTTGGAAAATTTTTTTGGTCAGATCTCAATGAGACCATTATAAATAACACACTCTTTCATTGTGGGTTTCAAATAACCTTCTCAAAGAACACACGAAAAGGACTTTCTTTCCTGATTGAGTGTCTTACTCTATGTTCAGAAAACTGTGCTCAGTACATTCATTTTGGAGATGAAAAAAGAGACTCTGTGATGTTCCCAGAGTTTCCTGATCATAGGAATCTTACTTTCTAGTCCAAGACTTTTCTCATTGTACTGCTTTTTTGTATTAATGCAATCTATTAAAGGTATACTAATTTGCCAATTCCACTGAGTAATGATTGAATGAACAGTCAGACATTTATAATTCTAGAGATAGTATCACATTAAAACACTCATGCTTTGTATGCATGTGACAAATTCCACCATTATATGTAACCTACAAGAGATTGAGGTGTTATAGTCTTTATTTTTATACTTGTCCATTCTTAGCAGAGTTCCGTCTGATCATTTACACTTAATATTCTTTATTCTTTAACTTAATAAAGATAGACTTTGTGAAACCCCCTTTCCCCATTGGACTTCAGTGCTTTAAGTCTGGACTGATTCTACCCCCTGTGCTTGTCCTCCTGTTCCATCATGTCGTCATGGAAGAAAACAAAGGGATTGTGCAGGAGTGGGGGAGGGAGATGAGTTTGGGCTGAGAAGTAAGATTATCTGCAGCATTTAAAAGTAGGTAATATCTGAAAATATGTAGTAGGAAGTTCAGGGGGCTGGAAAAACAACTTATCTAGAGGTCAGACCCTTGTGTGTTGCTTCTACCTCCACCAATAACGTGCTGTGTTTGCTACTTGACAGCCAGTTTCTGAGAGTCGCATTTTCTCCACCTGTGAAAAGTTTGTTCTAAATAGATCAGTGGGGTGTGGGAGTCTGGATAAAGTTATTCCCTCAAGAGCTCCACCTATCTGCACTCCCACTTCTAAACAAAGCACCCTGCAAAAATTTGGAAGTTGGAGTTCTTAATAGATACCTAAGTATGGATGATCTGATTATTTGAAACTCAGAGAACATCCATTTTAAGAATGCCCCTTGTGGCATTTACCTATTTGACAGTTATGTAATGGTTGATTGTGCTATCACACTTAATTGTAGATTAAGTGTTGAACAAGAAAGGTAGAACACTTGTATGAGTGTACTCGCCATGAATGCAAACTTGGATAAGCAGTAACCTAGAGCATTGGATTCTCTTTAAGAATAATCTGTGAACAGAGAAGGTTTGGCTAGATTATCTGATTGTATCAGCTTGCCCTCAGTTGATCATACTTTGATTGTTTTCTATACATGGAGCCCATTGTTCTTTAAATTGTATACTTAAATCTAGAGAGCTGCCTCCTCAAAGTAGAGATGACCTTAATGATCATGGGTGGATTAAAGTTTTCTGGGCCTTCATTTGAGAGACTGAGAAGAAACTGCTGCAAACATCCATTAATAATCAGAACTTGAAGTGTATGAAGTATGAATTTAGGAAAATTGGAAGGTCTAAAAGATGAAATGGAACACACATAGATTGATATTGCAGGGATTAATAAGCTGAAATGGATTGGTATTGGTCATTTTGAATAGGGTAATCATATGGTCTACTATACTGGGAATGACAAATTAAGAGGACTGATGTCTCATTCATTGTCAAAAAGAATATTTCAATATCTATCCTGAAGTACAACACTGTCAGTGACAGGATAATATCCATGTCTACAAGGATAATCAGTTATTACTACTATTATTCAAATTTACACATTAACCACTAAAGATAACAATGAGGAAATAGAAGACTTTTACCAACTTCTGCAGTCTGAAATTGACCAAACATGCAAACAAAATCTATTGATAATTACTGGTGATTGGAATGTGAAAGTTGAAAACAAAGAAGAAGCATAGATAGAAAATCTGACATTGGTGATAGAAATGGTGACAGAGATCACATGGTGGTATTTTGCAAAACCAATGACTTATTCATTGCAAATACCTTTTCAACAACACAAATGGTGATTATACATGTGGACTTCCCCAGACAGAATAAACAAGAATCAAAATGACTACATCTGTGGAAATACACAATAGATATCATTGTGTCAATATACAACCATTGTGCTCGGTATCATTAGTCAGAACAAGGCCAGGAGCTGACTGTGGAACAGACCATCAATTGCTCATATGCAAAAGTTTAAGGTGAAGCTGAAGAAATTAAAACAAGTCTATAAGAGTCAAAATATGTTCTTGTTGTTATTAGGAGCCATCGTGTTGGTTCCTACCCATAGCATCCCTATGTATAACAGAAAAAACACTGTCCTGTCCAGCACCATCTCTACAATCCCTGCAATGCTAAGCCCATCACTGCAGCTACTGTGTCACTCCATCTCATTGAGGGTCTTCCCCTTTTTCTCTGACTCTCTTCTTTACCAAGCATAACCTTCTCCAGGGTATAGCCCTTCTGACATGACCAAAGTAGGGCAAGAAGAAGCCTGGTGATTCTTGCTTCTAAGGGGCATTCAGCTACATTTTTTTCCAGGATAGATTTGTTTATTCTTCTGGAAGTATATGTGATTTCCGTATTCTTCACCAACACCACAATTCAAAGGCATCAATTCTTCTTCGGTCTTCCTTATTCATTGTCCAGCTTTCACATGCATATGAGGCAATTGCAAATACCATGGCTTGGTTACGTGTCCCTTAGTCTTCAAAGTGACATCTTTATTCTTCAACATTTTAAAGAGATCTTTTGCAGCATATTTGCTCATCACAGCATGACATCTAATTTCTTGACTGCTGCTTCCAGGGGTGTTGATTTTGGATCCAAGGAAAATGAAATCCCTAACAACTTCAATCTTTTCTCCATTTTTCATAATGTTTTCTTATTGCTCCAGTTGTGAGGATTTTTGTTTTCTTTACGTTGAGGTGTACTCCATACTGAAGACTGTAGTTTTTAATCTTCATCAGAAGTGCTTCAAGTTCTCTTCACTTTCATCAAGCAAGATCTTGTCATCTGCATATTGTATATTGTTAATGAATCTTTCTCCAATCCTAATGCTGCATTCTTCTTCATGTCATCCAGGTTCTCAGATTGTTTGCTCAGTATACATATTGAATATGTATGGTGAAAGGATACAACCCTGACACACACAATTCCTAATTTTAAACCATACAGTATTCTTTTGTTCTGTTCTAAGGATAACCTCCTAGTCTATGTATAGGTTTTCATCAGCATAATCAAGTGTTCTAGAATTTTCATTCTTCACAATGTTATTATAATTTGCTGTGATCCACAGTCTAATGCTTTGTATAGTCAATAAAACACAGGTAAACATCTTTCTAGTATTCTTTGCTTTCAGCCAAGATCCATCTGACATCAGCAATGATATCCCTCATTCCATATCCTCTTCTTAATCCAGGTTGTGTTTCTTGGAGTTCCCTGCTAATATATTGCTACAGACATATTTGAATTATCTTCGCAAAATTTTACTTGCATGCATAATTAATGATATTGTTTGATAATTTCCACTTTCTGTTGGATAACCTTTCTTTGGAATAGGCACAAATATAGATCTCTTCCAATTGGTTGGCCAGGTAGCTATCTTCCAAATTTCCTGGCATAGATAAGTAAGCACCTCCAGAGCTGCATCCATTTGTGGAAATATCTCAGTGGATAGTCTGTCAATTCCTGAAACTTTGTTTTCCATCAATTCTTTCAGTGCAGTTTGGACTTCTTCCTTCAATACCATTGGTTCTTGATCATATGCTAGCTCCTAAAATGATTGAATGTCAACCCATTCTTTTTGGTACAGTAACTGTGTATTCTTTCCATCTTCTTTTGATGCTTCCTGTATTGCTCAATATTTTGCCCAAAGAATTCTTCAATATTGCAACTTGAGGCTAGGATTTTTAATTCAGTTCTTTGAGCTTGAGAAATGCCTAGCATGTTCTTCCCTTTTGGTTTTCTGATTCCAGGTCTTTGGACGTTTCATTATAATACTTTGTCTTCTCGAGCTGCCCTTATAATTCTTCTGTTCAGCTCGTTTATTTCAACATTTCTTCCTTTTGCTTTAGCTATTATTCATTCATGAGCAAGTTTCTGAGTCTCTTCTGATACCCATTTTGGTCATTTCTTTCTTTCCTGTATTTTTAATGACCTTTTGCTTTCTTCATGTATGGTTTCTTGATTTCATTCCACAACTTGTCTGGTCTTCGGTCACTGGTGTTCATTGTGTCAAATCTATTCTTCAAATGTCCTCTAAATTCATGTGGGTTTTACCCAAGATCATACTTTGGCTTTTACAAATTTGATTTAATTTTCTTCAACTTCAATTTGAACTTGCAGATAAACATTTGATGATCTGTTCCACAGTCAGTTTCTGCCTTGTTTTGACTGAAAATATTGACCTTCTCCCTATGTTCTTTCCACAGATGTAGTCGATTTGATTTCTGAGTATTCCATCTGGCACAGTCCTAATGTACAGTCATCATTTATGTTGTTGAAAAACATATTTGCAATGAATAGTTATTGATCTTGAAAAATTCTATGTGATCTCCAGTGTCATTTCTATCATCAAGGCCATGTTTTCCAGCTACCAATGCTTCTTTTTCTAATTTCCATCTTCCAATCACCAGAAATAATCAATACATCTTGATTGCATGCATCTTGATACCTTGAGTATATCCTACTTCAGTTTATAGATCATCTGAAGAACAGATTTGATGCATTGAGCACCAATGACTGAAGAGCACATGAGTTGTGGGATGACATAAGAACATACATGAAGAAAGTAAAAGGTCATTAAAAAGAGAAGAGAGCAAGAAAAGATCAAAATGAATGTCAGAAGAGACTCTTAAACTGCTCTTGAAAGAAGAATAGATAAAAGTAATGGATGAAATGATGAAGTAAAGGATCTGAGCAGAAGGGTACCTTGAGAAGACAAAGTAAAGTATAACAAACTGTGAGAAGACTTGGAGTTAGAAATTTAAAAGGGAGGAACATGCTCAGCATTTCTCTAGCTGAAAGAACTGAAGAAAAATTCATGCTTTGATTTTCAATATTGGAGTATATGGGCAAAATAATGAATGATTCAGGAAGCATTTAAAAGAAGATGAAAAGAATACACAGTCACTGTAGCAAAAAGAATTGGTCGACATTCAACCATTTCTGGAGAAAGCATATGATCAAGAGCCAATTATATTGAAGTAAGCTGCACTAAAGAAATTGGCAAAAAACAAAGCTCCAGGAATTGACAGAATACCCATTGAGATGTTTCAACAAAAAGATGAAAAGCTGGAAGTGCTCATTCATTTATGCCAAGAAATTTGGGAAACATCTACCTGGCCAACCAATTGGAAGAGATGCATATTTTGCTGATTCCAAAGAAATGTGATCTAACAGAATGTGGATATTATGTAAAAATACCATTAATATCACATGCAAGTAAAATTTTGCTGGGTTTTGGCAATATATTGACAGGGAATTGCCAGAAGTTAAGCCAAATTTAGAAGAAGGGATATTATTGATGATGTCAGATAGATCTTGGCTGAAAGTGAATAATACCAGAAAGATGTTTACCTGTGTTTTTTTTGACTATGCAAAGACGTTCCACTGTATGAATCATAACACATTCTGGATAACATTGAGAAGAATGGGAGTTCCAGAACACTTAATAATGCTCATGAGGAATCTGTACATAGACCAATAGGCAATTGTTCTAACAGAACAAAAGGATACCACATGGTTTAAAATGAGAAAAGGTGTGTGTCAAGGGTGTATTCCTTCACCAAAATACATATTTAATTTGTATGCTGAGCAAATAATAGGAGAACCTGGTCTCTATGAAGCAGAGCCCAGCATCAGGATTGGGGAAAGACTCATTAACAAACTGTAGTATACAGATGATACAACCTTGCTTGTTGCAAGTGAAGATGACTTGAAGCACTTACTGATGAATATCAAAGACTTCAATATGGATTACACCTCAACATAAACTAAAAAAAAAAAAAAAAAAAATCCTCACAACTGGACCAATAAGGAACATCATGATACATGAAAAGATTGAGGTTGCCAAGGATTTCATCTTACTTGGATCTACAAGCATCATCCATGGAAGCAGCAGTAAAGAAATCAGATGACATATTGCACTGGGCAAATCTGCTGCAAAAGATCTCTTTAAGTGTTAAAGAGTAAATTTGTCATTTTGAAGATTAAGGTGTATGTGAACAAGTCATTTCCTTTTCAATAGCCTCATATGCATGTGAAAACTGGACAATGAATAAGGAAGACCACTGAAGAATTGATACTATTTAATTGTGATGTTGCTGAAGAATATTGAATATACCATGAACCTTCTGAAGAATAAACAAATCTGTCTTGGAAGATGTACAGCCAAACGCTTCTTAGAAGCAAGATTGGCTGAACTTTGTCTTTCATACTTTGGTCATGTTATCAGGAGGGACCAGACCCTGGAAAAGGATATCATGCTGGTAAGGTAGAAGGGCTGTGAAAAAGAGGAAGAATGCCAATGAGATGGATTAACACGGTGGCTGTAACAATAGGCTCAAGCATAGCTGATTGTGGGTATGGGCCAGGATCTGCAAGTGCTTCCTTCTGTTGTACATGAAGTTACTATTACTCATAACTGACTCCAGAGCACCTAAGAACAATAAATCTGAGATAATAATGCAATAATCCTGATAACATCATTGTTGTTGTTTTTGTTATTATGTGCTGTGGAGTCGGACCCAACTCATAGTGACCTCTCCTTGAGTTTCCAAGGCAGTATCACTATGGAAGTAGATTGCCCAACCTTCCTTCTGAGGAGTGGCTGGTGGATTTGAACTGCTAGACTTCTGGTTAGCAGTCAACATCATTACTTCATTGAAATATTTCCTATATTATGTACAGGAGCTCTGGCGACATAGTGCCTAAGGCATTTTACTGCTAATCAAACCACCACCCATTCTTCGGGAGGAAGGTTGGGCAATCTACTTCCATAGTGATGCCACCTTGGAAACCCAAGGAGGGGTCGCTATGAGTCGGGTTCGACATGACACAGTGAGTTTGTTTGTTTGTTTGTTTGTTTTGGTTTATATTACGTATGGAGAATAAATAGTAAACTGGTAAATTTCTGTATCTGAGTAATAAGTTTTAATGAGTTTGGAAGTAGAATTATTGAGGATAATTACCATGAAGTCATCTGGGTTATAAAATCTCAGAGTTGGGTCATTTTTACAAAGCAGTGGTCCTTTAAGCCAGCATACAATTGCCATTGCAGTGAGTACATTTATAAGGGAAGGAAGTATGTGCCAATCTGTACAGAAATGCTAATAATTTTCTCATTTAAAATTATGTTTTTTGCCTTGATTCCTTCAGAACTAAATTTTGAACTCTGGCCCACAAAGAAGGATAAAATCTGCAAAGAAATCATCGTTCTAAGCTGTTTCGGATGTATCTTCCTTTAGATTTGTTTTAGTAAGAAACTGTTCCTTTAAATTATTTTTTATCCCATTTGAAATTAATATACTTCACCATCTGTTAATATTGTTGAACCTTTCATGGTCCTAATTTGAACCAGTGAGGTATTAATAAAATGAAAGGTAGTAGCTTTCATTTCTTTGGTCATGTGCTAAGATTAAACAGTTCTTTCTCAAGCTTTAGCAGGCAATCTAAGTGAGGACACTGCAGAGGAGATGATGAACAGACTTAAGAAGCTGCAAACATCTATGGCACCCTTGAAGATGAAATTCAGCAAGCTCCTGCTGTTATAGTTTCTAAAAGTGAATACAGAACTTGGCATTACTGAGACCTACCTCTACTCAAAGAACTGAGAGATCTGAGGGGAGGGGAAGGCAAAGAGTTGGAACAGATGCCAAAGCAGCTGCGGACAGACCCTGGAAAACATAATCTTACCCAATTTAGTTGCAGAATGTGGAGGGTGCTTACATGCATAATGTTTTTAAAGAAGTAATAGACTTTTAATTACTACTCAGTCTGAAATAAACAAGTGAGTTGATCATTTTATCTAGATTAATTGATAATGAATCAATTAGCCACTGGTATATTCAGCCAATAATCTAGTTACTAAACACTTTACAAATCCATCCCACAAGTAAAAAGAGTCAAGTGTCTACATAAAGCCTTGGAAACTCAGCCTCCCGGAGGATATACAAACACACATTTATCATGTGGCTTCACATATTTTTGTCCCTGAGTATGCAGCATGCTTTACATCTTGTTGACTATGGAAAAAATGGATCAAATAGCTAAGGCCAGTTTTTACTGAAAGGATTGCTATTAGGGAGAAAGAGGTGTAGATGTTTAGTTATAAGGAAATTCCATGTTTGTGAGTTTTTCAAGCTTGCAATGGTGTGAGCACGTGAAAAGCACTTATTTACCCCCTCTCCTTTCAAAAAACAATACATCACATCTCATTCTTCACTTTAGTCCATTTGAAGACGGGTCCAACTAATAGTCTGCATCTACTGCATATGCAAGCGCCACAAAACTACCTGGAGACTATTACCAGAGATGTACATATGGGTTGGAAATTTCGACAAAAAATTCCTTTGCAGACAGGAATGAGACATGAGGGCTATACCATGGGTTTAGCAGCTTAGGTATCCTTCCTGCAACCTCTAAGGTGATGGCTACTGGGCAACCTGCACAGAAGAGGGTATTTCTCCTCTTGTTAAATTTACCAAATCTTGAACTACGAAGTAGAAAACAAAGATAGGCGCTTTTGGTTAGCAAACAGATTTTGATCGTGAAATATTAAAAGTTTCCAATTAAATTCAAGTCAACATGTAAGGAATGCCTACAGTTCTAGGATAAATTAGGCTGTGCCATAGGAACAAATAATCCTGATCTCTTAGTGGCTTAATATATCAAATTTTTTCTCTGCTCAAGCAAAATCGGAGGCAGTCTCAGCAGTTCTTCTACATACCTCCCTTTCAAGTGGTGACCCAGGGCTCTCTATTGTTTCCATCTTGTAGCAGCTCCATCATTCAGCAAATGGCTTCCTGATTGCTTCAGCCAGGGAAGGGACCTTAGAGGGTAGTTCAGAGATCTTAATTGTGTAAGCCATAATGTGACAGATGCTATATCCCATCATAGTTTGCTGTGCAGAACTAGTCACTTGCTCCCACCCAACCGCCAGGTCCCTAGGAAGCAAGATATTTTTTTAGGCTCAGAAATGAAAGGAAAACCAGACATTAGTGAGCACTGATAATGTCAACAGACATACTGTGTGCAACTCACTTTGCTAGATGTTAAGGCTAACAAAGATGAACTTGACAGGGTTTCTTTTTGTTGTTATTTTCCATCTAAGAAACACACAACACATTGGCTCAAGATAAATCATTCAAAATCACGATTATCAATGTAATTAAATGTTGTTGCTGTTGTGTGCTGTTGAGTCAATTCCAACTCATAGTAACCATATAGGACAGAGTAGAACTACCTCTTTTTTTGGATGTAATCTTTATAAGAGCAGATCACCAGATCTTTTATTCCCAGGAGCTGCTTGTGGGTTCTAACTGCTGACCTTTCGGTAAGTAGTCACTAGGAGTCTCATAATTAAACAGTGGTCTTTAAAATCCAAAAGCTTAATCCAAATTAGACATTTATTGAGACATTAACTTAAGTAAACATTGTCCAAAACATCGACTTTATGCAGTTTGATGTGGTGAGATTAAAAAAAAAGAAAAAACCTTGTTAATTGAGATTGAACTCCTCATTTCAAGGAGGGAGCAACTCAATATAAGAACTTTGCAGGGCACTCCTTAGGTTTTCGAGGCAGTATCACTACAGAAGTAGATTGTCCAATCTTCCCTCTGGGGAGTGGCTGATAGGAACCATCAGCCTTCTGGTTAGCAGTCAAACGTGTTAGGTACTACGCCAGCAGAGCTCCTAGAGTTATAATAGTGTTGAGTTAACCAATAAGCAACATAAGCACAGGCTTTTTGGTGCTTACTTAATAATATGTAGTGAACAATTTCACATTTTTTTTTCATCACATCAGAGATTCTGCTTCTAGGTATGGCTGGCATCTGTCTCTCTCCCAAATCCAGAACACCTTCCTACAGAATCAAAACCTCTTTCCAAATTTGTAATCCCTTCAGGGATTGAGTACCCAATAAGCAAGGTAAGCAGTGGCTTACATGTGGTTACTTACTAATATGTAGTGAACAGTTTCATCTGTTTTTACCACAGATGTGATGAAATTGCTCACTACATTTTAGTAAGTAAGAACAAGTAAGCTCAAGCTTGCTTTGCTTACTGAGTAATCTGCCCTGCCTTTACCTAATAGAGACGGGACAGATAGGGATCCTTAAGGACAAATGAGGGCTACTTAGAATTAGAGGATTTATAGCAGCTGTGGCAAAGGTTAGGAGTTTTGGTAGCATAGTGCCTAAGGCACGTCACTGCTCACCAGAAGGCTGGTGGTTCAAACCCACCAGCCACTCCTCAGAAGGAAGGTTGGGCAATCTACTTCCATCATGATATTGCCTTGGAAACCAAGGAGGGGTCACTATGAGTCAAGTCTGACTTGATGGCACATAACAACAAAAATGAGGCATAGGTTAATCATCACCTTATTTTCCCAGGTAAATATTTTACTAAAAAGGATGTAACTTGGCCGTTGTTTTTCCCCCTTTGAGTTATGTGTCAGAATTTTAAGTGTCTTGGAAACTTTTCTCTCACCTTGTTTAGATTTTTTTCCCTTGGATGTATGAATAATACCTATTCATTGAAGAAAAAAAAAAAAAAAGAAAGAAAGAACAGAGACATTTATGAAAAAGGAAACAATTGCTCTGAATGCCATTGTTCAAGTGCAACCCTGCATTAACATTCTGATATATTTAATTTGGACTCTATATGTATTTTATTTTATAAAATTTAATCCACACTTTATAAGCAAATTTATGTCTTGCTTTGTTTTAAATGTACCTCCTTATGCTTAAATTTCTTAAACATAATTTTTATATGCAGTTTATTTGATGAGAATTCCAAATGTTACTTAACCATTCTCCTAGCATTCAACTGCTTCTAAATTTAAGCCATTACAAATAGCTCTTAGATGGACACCAGCAATTAGTATGGAAGGCATTGAAGGAATGCAATAGTCTTTCTAAGACTCGACTTAGACTCTTTTTGGTTGATAGAAGTGTTTCCTGGACTATCCCCTGCAAATAAAACTCAATACCCTATTTATTTGAAGGGACAGTGAGAAAATGAAATCACTAAATCACTTCCCACAGGTTTTTTAAAGGAGTATATTTTGAGCTAATTTGGAAAAATGCGTCAAGGATGAGAGCTTAGTTCAGGATATATATATATATATATATATATATACACACACACACACACACAAATGTATAATATGTATGTGTGTAAATGCATATATATGTGTACATATATACATATATACCAAACTCACTGCCACTGAGTCAATTCGACTCATAGTGACCCCTCCTTGGGGTTCCAAGGCAGTATCTCTACAGAAGTAGATTGCCCAATCTTCCTTCTGAGGAGTGGCTGGTAGGTTTGAACCACCAGTCTTCTGGTTAGCAGTCAAATGCCTTAGGCACTACACCACCAGAGCTCCCATGTATGTATGTGTGTGTATGTGTGTACGTATGTATGTATGAAAAGCAAGGGTATCAGTTAATTTTGGCCACAATGTGGCTGACTAATAAAGAACCAAACAATTTTAGTAGCACACAATGGTAAGCATTTATTTACCTCATGCCTCTGCAAATTGGCCAGGCTCAAATGATCTAGCCTGGGCTGAGCTAAGTCTCTGCTTCAGATTGCAGCAGCTGAGTTACTCTGCTTCTCACTGCACATCTGTGGGTTGGCTGAGGCAACTGTGCTCAATAGTTGCTCATCCTCCTTGGGCCAATCATGACATTTTCATCGCATACAATGGCTGAAGTGCAAGAGAGCAAGACCAATGTCTCAAGCACGCACTTGCCAAACCCTTTGTCATGTTTTGCATACTAACATTCAATTGACCAAAGCAAGTCACATGAGCAAGCCCAAAATCAAGTGGTAGAAAAGCACACTCAGGCCATGGAGGTGTTGGAGTAGAGGGATGAGTATCTCTGAACAAGAATCTACCACAGGAAGATGAGAGAATGATCACATGGAGAGTCTCACATAACATCTCCATCATTTATAAGGTAAACTTCTGTTTACAAAGAACAGGAAAAGAAGACTTCTTGATATCTCATTTCTTTCTTGCCTATCATTTACCTAAGTATGCCTTTGTGGACAGTTTAGATAGCCTATGAGCAAACTGATTGAGATATGGGGCCCAGAGTTGAATACCGAATCCCCCAACTATCAACATTTTCATGGGCACAATTTTCTCATTCTCTGTTCTTTAGGCATAGATTCTTTATAGAAGAATCTGCTTTACTTGATGTTCCAGTGTCAGGCAACACCAAGTTTAATTGCAGTGATTCTAAATCCTGGCTGTATATTAGAGCCACCTAAGGAGTTCTTAAAAAATGCCTGGTGTGTGAGTCCCACACAAATTAATGGGGGAAAGAAGGAAGAAAGAAAGAAAGAGAAAGAAAAAAAGGAAGGAAGAAAAAAGAGAGATAGAAGAAAAGAAAGAAGGAAGGAAGGAAGGAAGAAAGAAAGAAAGAAAGAAAGAAGAAAGAATCAGCATCATACCCTCGAGATAAGATTCTGGTTCAGTTAGTCTGGGATGGGGCTCCTTGGGTGAATATATTATGTGGTCAGTTTTCACATTCACTGAATGCTGTGGGGCTAGAACACCAGCAGCTATGAAGGCACATAACCCTAAGGCACAAGAGATAAGTGGCTGTGTGTTCCCTGATCCTGAGGACTCTTTGGAATATTGAGAAGAATTTCTTTGGATGTGGCAGAATGAGAAATTGAACACAAGCAATGACTCAAAGCAAATAGTTTACATGATTGTGCCAAAGGATCTGCATGTGGGAATGATGAAAAATTAGATTAGTGATGGAGGAGATGTAGGCTCAAGGGGTCAAATACAAGGCCAAGGGCTAGAGACATGATTTACTAGACAGTTGGGACTACTACAATATTCAGACATCAAATATATCTTGAATGCTTTTCTTTTTATATCAACATATTTAATCATGGTCCTGGTGGCACAGTTGTTAAGCACTCAGCTGCTAACCAAAAGGTCAGTGGTTCTAGTCCATCATCCACTCTCTGGTTCGTGGTGACCCCACGTACAACAGAACAAAACTTTTCTTTGTCCTGTGCCATCTTCAGGATTGTTGACAGGCTTGAGTCCCTTGTTAGAGCCACTGTGTATGTCGAGTGCCTTCCAACCCAGGGAACTCATCTTCCAGCACTGTATTGGATAATGATCTGTTATAATCCATAGGATTTCATTGGCTAATTTTTTGAAGTAGATTACCAGGCCTTTCTTCCTGGCATGAGGAAACCAAAAGGGGAAGAACATACTTGGCATTTCTCAAAATGAAAGAACTTGAGAAAAAATTCAGTCCTCAAATTACAATATTGAAGGCTTATAAGGGCAAAGTGTGGACTGATGCAGGAAGCACCAAAAGAAGATGGAAGGAATACAGAGTCATTGTCACAAAAAGAATTTGGTGACATTCAACTATTTCAGGAAGTAGCATGTATCAAGAACTAATAGTATTGAAGGAAGAAGTCCAAGCTGCACTGACGGCATTGGCAAAAAAATAAAAATATAAAACAAGACTCTGGAAATTGATGAAACACCCATCAAGGTGTTTCAACAAATGGATGTAAATCTGGAAGTTCTCACTCATCTATGCCAAGAAATTTGGAAGACAGCTACCTGGCCAATTGACTAGAAGAGACCCATATTTGTGCCCATCTCAAAGGGAGTTGATCAAAGAGACTGCAGAAATTATTGAACAATATAATATCACATACAAGTAAAATTGTGCTGAAAATAATTCAAAACCAATTGCAGTGGTACATTGAAAGTAAACTGCTAAAAATTCAAGCCAGACTCTGGAGAGGGCTTGGAAGGAGAGATATCTGATGATATATCTTAGCTGAAAGCAGAACATACCAGAAAGATGTTTAACTGTGTTTTATTGCCTAACCAAAGGCATTTGAAAGTTTGGATTCTCACAAATTATTCACAGCATTGTGAAGAATGAGAATTCCAGACACTTAATTGTGTTCATGAAGAACCTGTACATAGACCAAGAGGCTGTCGTATAAACAGAACAAGGGGACACTACATGGTTTAAAATCAAGAAGGGAGTGCATCAAGATTGTATCCTTTCACCATACTTATTTAATCTGTATGCTGAGCAAATAATCTGAGAAGCTGGAGTGTGTGAAGAAGAATGTAACATCAGGATTGGAAGAAGATTCATTAACAACCTGCAATATGCAGATGACACTTGTTGAAAGTGATGAGAACTTGAGAAACTTAACTGATGAAGATCAACTTCAGTATGTAATACACCTCAACATAAAGAAAACAAAAATTCTCACAACTGTACCAATAAGCAATATAATGATTGAAAGAGAGAAGATTGAAGTTACCAAAGATTTCATTTTACTTGGCTTCACAATCAATGTCCATAGAAGCAGCAGTTAAGAAATCAAAGAATATTTTGCTTGTCACTTTGAAAATAAGGTACCCCTGACCCAGGTGATGGTATTTGCAATCACCTCATATGCATGTGAAAGCTGGACAATCAACAAGGAAAACTGAAAGAAGAATTAATACTTTTGAATTGTGGTGTTGGAGAATAATATTGAATATACCATGGGTTGCCAGAAGAACATACAAATCTGTCTTGGATGAAGTATAGACAGAATGTCCCTTAGAAACAAAGATAGGGAGAGTTCTCTTGTCATACTTAATCATGTTGTCAGGAGGGACCAGTCCCTGATGAGGGATAGGATGCTTTGTAAAGTAGGGAGTCAACAAAAAAAGGAAGAAACCCTCAAACAGATGGATTGACACAGTGGCTAACAATGGGCTCAAGTATGGCTCGATTCTGAGCATGTAGCAGGACTGGGTATTGTTTCATTCTGTTGTGCATGATGTTGCTATGAGTTGGAACTGATGCAATGGCACCTGTTTTGTTTCTCTAGTGCCACTGTAACAGACATACCACAAATGGATGACTTTAACAAACACATTTATTCTCTTACAGTTTAGGAGGCTAGAAGTCTGAGTTCGAATTGCCAGCTCTAGGGTCTGGGTAAAGGCTCCACAACCTTAGGCTTCAGCTCTGCCTCTTGCTCCTGGCCCATTGGAGCTGGAGGCAACTCTTAACTCAAGCAGCTGTTGGCTGCTGAGACTGACAAACCCAAGACTGACAGATAAAATGGCACAGTCCCAAGATTAGCCAGCAACACGGCAGGACACTAGTTCAAGTCCAGAAACAGTCTCAAGATTACTCACTGATGACTCAGCCAAATGCAGGAATCAGATGTGCCAAGAATTTCAGAAATCTTTCCTAAAGCTTCTCCTTAGCAGACCACATCCCTGAGGCAGCTACTCGGCTGCTCACAATAGATTCCAGCATGGAGTTGATTACCTGTCTCATCATGGGGAATAACTACATCCAGCTGCCCAGTCACTCAAAACCAGGCCAAGCCAAGTTGACACACAACCTTAACTACCATAGCACCTAGTAACAACTTTTGGAAGTAGATCACCTTTCACTAGGCTTTCCTTCCTAGTTTGTCTTAGTCTGTAAACTTTACTGAAACCTGTCCAATATGTACATCCCTGCTGGTATTTGAAATACCAGTGGCATAGCTTTCAGTAGCATAGAAACATGCAAACCACCACAGTATGACAAACTGACAGACACGTGGTGGTTTCTGTATATGTTGTTGTGGTTTTGTGCTGTCGAGTCGGACCCAACTCATAGCGTCCCCTCCTTGGTTTTCCGAGGCAGTATCACTAAGGAAGTAGATTGCCCCATCTTCCTTCCGTGGGTTTGAACCGCCAGCCTTCTGGTTAGCAGTCAAGTGCCTTTGGCTACCAGAGTTCCTAATGTGTATATGTTGTTATGTGCCGTCGAGTCGGCCCCAACTCATAGCAACCCCTCCTTGGGTTTCCGAGGCAGTAACACTATGGAAGTAGGAATGCCCAACCTTCCTTCCTAGGAGTGGCTGGTGGGTTTGAACCGCCAGCCTTCTGGTTAGCAGTCAAGTGCTTTACCCACTATGCTACCAGAGCTCCTAATGTGTATATAGTATCCAGTATATTGAACAAGCATGCCTCTTGGGGTATATTCAACTATGTGTTTATTTCTCCTGTCCTTTTACAAATACTTGGTGGAGCTGTTTTTTTTCCCTTGCCTTTGCATGAAAATCCAGGCCATGACTATACCAGTAAATTCTACTTAATTGGCCATAACAAAAGCTGGTTTTGCCCTCTGGACCTGGTGTGTGTAAACATGACTCTTTCAAGGGATACTCTAGTGTTGTTTGGAGAGCCATCCCTCCACCATTGCTTGAGATCTGGCATTGTATCTCTGTTGATAACATCAAATATTTCTTTAATCTGACTGGTGACTGAATCTTCTCAACTACTGGAAATCAAGTGTTGCTGTGATTTCTGTCTGCTCAAGTATATTCTCCACGTGCATGAGACTCAATGGCACCCAGGTTTACTCTCTCCTTCCTGAGCCAGATTGGAGAGCCTTGTGCATCTTCAGTCCCAAAGAACTCTGAAAATTCAGGCTGGCCCAACACATCTACCATTTCTCTGACTGCCATGACCTGCTAGTCTGTTTGTTTCTCTTTGCATCTATCAAGGTAGAGTTGGATACCATGTAACTATTTGGGACAAACAACATGCTCTTGGAGTTTTCTGTTGAGTCCCTCTTACCAACATGAAGTAAAGGGTCAACATGTCCCTACCCTGACTAGGGAGTGGGGTGGGAGTTGTGAGATTCACAACATGTAACAAATTCTCTCAAAAAATGCCTCTCCATAATTGTTGAAGAAAAAAAATTAATCACTATTAGCTAAATAAGTCACTGATGATACTTAACCTGAACTGTTCTACTTAGAGTTACCCAGGTGAGAAACTACAAGATTGCAAACCACACGTGCTTTTATGATGATCAATTTGGGACTCATATGTAAAGCTACTGATTGTTTTCTCTGTCCTTGACATGTTAATGCATCTTTATACTTATGGCTCATTACTCCCTTTGGCAGTCTTATGGGCCTCTTATTTCACTCCAGTTTGAGCTGCTCTGGCAAATGACTGCCTGGCTGTCCCCAGGGGCCCCCAGAGCAAATTCCAGGTATGCCACATAACCAATGTTTTAAATCATGTTGCTCCAGACATACTCTCCAAATTTGATAAAAATCTCTCATGCTGATTTTACTTGATGTAGTAACAGAGGTAGAGAAAAACACAGAGAAGCATTTTTATCTACATGGCTATACAGAAATGTATAAATAAATAAATATTAGGCAGTAAATTCAACTGGCTAAGAAAATAATAATTTGATTGTGTTGTTGGAATCAATGAGCATTTGAATGGCATTGTTTCTCAGCCCTGCTGGTGGCTGGGGGATAGTAAATTTTCTCAAATACCATTTAAGTCACTGTGCCCCTTGCTATTTCTCTTGGCAGGAATATCATAAGTCTTGATGGATTTGTTATGTGCAGTCATGCTTGGCTGATGGTTCCACCTCTTTGATCGTCCTAGTAGGAATTCCATTACGGGCTGTCCTTTGGAAATCCGCCCAGCCTGGGCCTGCTGCACTGCCGTGCCACAAGCCTGTGCCCTACAGCTTCCGTCTGATAAACACTTCTCCCTATTTGTTTGCCTTGCTATGTGCTTTAGAGTTGAAATACAAGATTTCATTTTGACCTTCCAGAAGTGCTAAGTATAATTGCATCTTTCTATATGTCTCTACTGTGCTAGACACCCTGCTGGACAACATCTAATCCTTTCAGAAGAGAAATGAGTTCTTTGGCTTCCTTGGAAGTTGTGGCTTCACCTTCATTTTTGCTGCAGTCACCGTCATCTATTTGAAAATTTCCTTTCAGTTGTGAGCATACCTTGTTTGCAGTCAAGATCAGACACTCTCTGCTATTGCTGGAACAAATGACTGGGAGTTTTTATTTTATTTTTTTTAATAGTTAGTGAATCACGGGCAGATTTGGAAGCTCACCCAAAGGTTCTAGTGTTTGTTATGAATAAACAGCAGGTTATGAGCAAGGTGTGATTTCTAAAATTGAGATTCTTTGCCCTGTGCACTTGAGAGCTGTTCAATTTAGTAGGGAGAGAAACAGAGAGGAGTGAGCTGCGACACTGACCTCTCACACACACCTTTTCTCACTCCCATCAGTTGGATTCTGTGGGGGAAACTCTTGCTCTTGATGGCTGGTTTCATTCTACATGAAGAGGTCATCACAGGGAATGGGGGACGTCCTCTCCTTACGAAGCTTTGGGATCTGAAAATTTTTTCCCCAACAAATGGTTTGAGGGTTTTGTACTTCATGCACAGAAGTGTTGCTTGACTCTCACTGTGCTTTTTTAATTTTTAAATGTAAATGTTCTTGCAGGAAAAGCAGAGTTCACACTAGGACTGTGTGCTTAGTATATCAAAGCAAGATATTTTTCTAATATTATTATCTTCAAAAGTCCTGTGACATAAACATTCAACTCTATGCTATATTATACATTTATCTGCCTTTAATGTAAACAATTAACATACAAACTTAAAGAATTCTTCCTCCTAGCCAATCTTTGAGTAAAATTGATAATTATTCTTATTCTAGGTAGAAATAAAATATAACCCACTTTCTTTATTCCTCCTATTTTACTCTTTCCTTGTTGATTAGAATCTTTATAGCTTCCCTTTCAGAGGCTCTGCTGTGTGATGGAGTTTCTGTTGTCCTCCTCTCTTCTCTATTCCTGTAAGCTCCATGTTATTCTTGTTGGAGCCCATGTCATAGCCTTGTATTTCCCCCTCTTTAGAGCGGGCCTAGGAAGCTCTGGTGGCATAATGCCTAAGGGGAAGGGTTGCTATGAGTAGGAAACAACTTGACAGCTTTGAGGTTTTTTTTTTTTTTTTTTTTTTGAGTGGGCCTAACTTTGTTGCATATATCTATCTGGCTAAGGTGGAATTCTTCAATATTTAGCAATGCCCTCTATGGTCATCATTTGTTTATTTATTTATTTTTTATACAACCTCTCTCTCTCTTCTTCCTTCTTCTCTTGCTCTTAGAACACTTTTCAGAACATTTTTTCAAAGGCTTTTCATTTGTTACAAATCCCTTTCAGTAATTTTGCCTCCTTTCCACATTGCTCATTACTTAAAAGTATATGTAATTCTTTCAGGTATGATATTTTAATCACAGGAATAATATTCTTGGACTCTTTTCAGAGGGAATTAATTATTAAAGCTTCCAAATTCAGCTCTGCAAGTCACTACCTGTGCAAATGGTGGATGGCAGTCAGAATATTAGTTACCAATAATTCTGATCATTGAAAATTCCACAGACAGTATGTCAATTATTTTTTTCCTTAGCCAAGTACCCCTCTGGGGCTCTTCCTTAGTCCTCCACTGTTTTTTGTGCATCTTCTTTAGCTTCTCAGATCTCTTACAGAACCAATAGAGAGACAAATAGAACGAAGACAATCTTTTCTGTTGTTCCACTTCCTTCCTTCCTGCTTATTCTTTCCGTTTCTGGACTATGCATACTCTCTAATATTCCTCAATGTTAAGAATCAAAAGTAACCCATTGCAAGATATGAAATCACCTTTCAGAAAGCCACTTGAGCCTTGATTTTTATTTCCTGAGAGTAGACAAATGGATGAGGGCTGACCAGTACAAGGGAAATTGCCTGGGGGCCAAATGCTGATTAAGCCAGGAGAAATGTAATCTATTACAGCCATGAGGCTAAAAAAGATCTTAGAAGACAAAGGCTAAAGCATTTTCCTGGTTGGTAACCATACACAAGAAAGGGTAGGATAATAGCATACCCCTCTTTGGGACGTGGAAGCTCCACTCTGTGACCCTTTCAAGCAAGTCCTTACCTTATATGTATTTTCATCTGTATCATTTTTTGTTACATTAAAGCTATTATCACAGGTATGGTATCCTCTCTGTGAATGCTATGAGTCATTCCAATGAATTATTAGATCCAGAGGAACAGAGAACGCCAGCCAGTCTGAAATGGAGAATATCCTGTGTGGACTTCTGAGCTTGTGGCCAGTACCCACTGACCTTGCCCCAAGTGACTGGGGATGAAAGATAGAAGGGCTAAGTGGATAGCCAGGGTCAAAAATGAGCATGGAATGGAAGCTGAGGTTTTCAAAGAATGCAATTGATGTATGGAGTAAGATATGTTATCCATCATAATAGTAGGCATCAGAAGTAGATGGTCTTAATCTCCTTGGACTACTTTGTACACCCATTAATACACTTGAAGTAGGTACAGAATAAAATGCAATTGTATCATTTTATACTTGGGGATTTGAGAAAGGGATGGGTTAAGTCACACTAAACAAGGAACCAGAATCTGCACTTAATTGTAATTGACTCACTGCTAGTCTTCTCTCACTCTCTCTCTCTGTCTCTCTCAATCAGTGTCAGATTACTCAATAAGTAAGTTAAGTTCAGACTTACTTGTGCTTAATTACTAATCTGTAGTGAACAATTTCACAGTTTTTCACCACATCAAAGAGTCTGCTTCTAGTCATAGCTGACATCTGTCTTTCTCCCAACCCCACAGCACCTTCCTACAGAATCAAAATCTCTTTTCCAGTTTAAATTTCCTGACAGGGACAGAGTACTGAATAAACAAAGTAAGCACAAACTTACTTGTGCTTGCTTACTAATCTGCAGTGAACAATGCCACATGAATTTCACCACATCTCCCTTCTTCATTGAGTAACCCACCCCTGCTGACACTAGCACTTCAAGTAAAGCATAGTACACTTTTCCAAACATAAATAGAGTGATTAAATTTGAGTTATGGTCTGTCTTTAATAATTAACCAACAATGAAATACTGGCCAGAAATTCACCTAATTACTAGACCTGTGTGAATTTTCCACTTAGCTGTATAGATTTGAAGGTACAAATTAATTTATAGTTGAACCAAACTTGGTTAGAATGGATCCTAGCTGTAGGTAGGTTATCCTTAAGTAGTACATACATATTCAGTTGTGCATCTCAGAATGCTTGTTAATTTTTGGAATTTCCATCTCAAAAGTTTCTAACCTTGATTTAGCAGGATATAGTTGAAGTTAATATAATAATAATTAAGGCCTGCCTTGTTAAGCTGTAGTTTTCTTGCATTCATACATTCAACCAAGATGTACTAAGAATCTAACAAATGCCAGGTACTCTTATAGATGCTACAAGAATTGATTACTGAGTGAAAGTGTTTGTGATTTAGCAATTCAGCCCCCATTGCATTGTGGATCTAGAAGAAATGATGGTAAAGGAAGGATGGTAAAAAGACATAAAGACAATATCTCTCCACTGAAAATTATAATCATTCCTTTCCATGGGCTTTTTAAATATAGAATCATAAAACATTTGAGCTTTGTTTCTGGGTTCATGATGGTGGGCTAGGTAGACATACTACCCAGACCTCCTACAACAAAGGCTTGAAAAAAATGAGAGAAACAGCTACAGATAACTGTCCTGGATCTCAGAGCTTTAATGAAAAGGATAAAGTAGTAGATCAAATACCACTGAGAAGAAGAGATTGAATGAAAACTTTGAACAAGGAGTGGTAAACTGCTAACTGTCATGGCACCATCATTTTGAATTATTGCAAGCAGTGTGCCAATTGGAGCAAGAACCAGAATACCAGCTCCAGTTGCCCAGCACTGCACTGGAACCCACATTGATGATCAGGTGACTAGAGAGCAATTGGGAGCCAGTGGCCATACCCAACCACACCCAACCATAACTGCTGTCCCACCCACTTGGCAAATGCCACCACTGGACAGACAGCAGCCAACATCCACACAGCCTATCCTCAGCTGCTTTGCATGATCAGTGATTAGAGACATTCCCACACTCCTACCTGCTACCAAATCTGCCCAGAAACAGGTGAGGAGGGCTCTTGTGCTGTCAAACTAGTGACCAGAACAACCACCCTGTTGCCTGGATATATTGAAACAGAACAGAACAAAAAATCAAGGTGAATCAAACCAACATATAATCAACAAATTAATACAATAACACTATAATGTTTCAGAGAAAACAGATTACTTCAAATCACATCCCCATTTAAAAAAAAAAAAAAAAAAAGAAGAAAAGAAAAAGAAACAGGAAATGATGCCTCAGACAAGAGAACAAAGTACAGGACCAGAAAAAATTCTGGAGGAAGATATGCTAGTGGAACTGCCTGATGAGGAGTTTGAAAGATTTATATTTAGATACCTTCAACGGATTGAGACAAAGCTTGAGGAGAGCACCGACAAAATCAAGGAAAACAGACAAAACTCTAGAAGAATTAAAAAATAATATACAAGAACAAATTGATAAATGGAAAATTAGAAACTGTACAAAAACAGCTATTAGGAATCCAAAAGTTTAATACTAAAATTTCAGAAATGAATAACACATTGGAATGACAAATTAGTAGAACTGAATTAAGGGAACACAGTATTAGCAAGATTGAAGACAAATCTCTCAACACCAATCTGTTGGAGGAACAATCAGAAAAAAAAAATTAAACAAAATGAAGAAAGCTTGAGATTTATTTGGGACACCATTGAAAAAAACTCACTGCCATTGAGTCAATTCCAACTCATAGCAACCCACTTTGGGTTTCTGAGGCAGTAAATCTTTACAGAAATCGATAGCGCAGTCTTCTTTCTGCAGAGTGGCTGATGGGTTTGAACCACCAACCTTCAGGTTAGCAGTCAAATGCCTTAGGCACTACATCACCAGAGCTCCTGGGACATCATTAAGAGGACTAATTTATATGTGATCAGAATTCCAGAACAGGAAGAGACAAAAAAAAGGAAAAAGGAAAAAGGAAAAAAAAAAAAAAAAAAAACACTGAGAAAATTGTCAAAGATTTGTTGGAAGAAAACTTCCTTGATGTCATAAAAGACAAAAAGACAGACATTCAAGAAGCTCAATGAAACCCATATAGTATAGACCCCAAAGGAAAATCATGAAGACATATCATAATAAAAATTTACAAAATCAAAGACAAAGAAATAATCTTGAAAGCAGCTTGGGAAAAATGAACAGTCACCTACAAAGAAAAAACAATAAGACTATGCTCTAATTTCTCAGCAGAAACCATGCAGGCAAGAAGAGAATGGGATGACATGTATAAAATGCTGAAAGAAAAAAATTCCAACCAAGAATTATACATAAAGCAAAATTTTCTCTCAAATACGTTGGTTAATTTAGGACATTCTCAGTTCAACAGAAATTAAGAGAATTTGTAAAAACCAGACCAACTTTACAAGAAATATTGAAGAGAGTCTGCTCGACAGAGAAAAACCAATGACAGAAAACAACCCAAAATTTGAGGTTTATGACAACATCACCTGGAAATCAAACCAGAAATAGAAGTATCAAAAGTAAAATAAACCTACAAGATGGAAAAGAGGGAACAAGAGATACCAATTTATAAATGATAATGACTACAATGTGAAAAGAGGGAATAAATGATGTACTTACAGAACTTCCAAACAGAGAGGAAATCAAGATAATATCAAAATAGAATGAACTGCTTTAAACTTGGGAAGATAATAATAAATTATAATGTAACCTCAAAGAATATTAATAAATCTTCACATCAATACCATAGAAGAAAATCATAAAGTCTCAGAAAAAACTAAAGCAATAACATTGAAGGAAATGATAAGAAAATCCATAAACAAAATGAGATCAGCACAAATAAATATATGAAATAAAGAAATCATCAACACCACACAAAATATCACAGCAAAATGGCAGCAGTAAATTCATACCTATTAATAAATACATTGAATGTAAATGGATTAAATGCACCAGTCAAGAGATAGTAGCAGATTGGATAAGAAAACATGACCCATAAATGGTTTGTCTACAAGAGACACACCTTAAATGCAAATATAATAAGCTGAAAATCAAAGTATAGAAAAGCATATATCAAGCAAATGACAACAATGAAAAAGCAAGACTGGCAATATTAATTTCTGATAAAATAGACTTTAGGGCAAAAACCAATAAAAGAGACACCAAAACAAACACCAAACTTATTGCCGTGCAGTCGGATCCAACTCATAGTGACCCCTCCTCAGGTTTCCGAGGCTGTATCACTATGGAAGTAGATTGCCCAACCTTCTGTCTGGGAAATGGCTGATGGGTTTGAACCACCAGCCTTATGTTAGTATTCAAATGCCTCAGGCACTACGCCACCAGAGTTCCCGGAAAAGAGACAAGGAGGACATTATATAACGATTAAAAGGTCTATCAAACAAGAGGACATAATCATAATAAATATCTATGCATCCAATGAAAGAGCCTCAAAGTACATAAATCAAACTTTAACAGAATTGAAAGGAGAAAGGAGAAATAGACAACTCCACAATAATTGTGGGAGACTTTAATACATCACTTTCAATGAAGAACACAAAAACTAGAAGAAGGATTAACAAAGATAAGGAAAGTCTAAACAACACAATCAAGCAACTAGACCTCCTAGATGTATACAGTAAACTCCATCCAACAAGAACACAATATACATATTTTCCAGTACACGTGGCACTTTCACCAGAATATACTATATATTAAGCCATAAATCAAGTCTCAATAAATTAAAAAAAAAAAAAAAATCTAAATACTACAAAGCAACTTCTCAGATCATAATGCTATAAAATTAGAAATCAACAACAGGAAGATCAAGGGAAAAAAATCAAATGCATGGAAATTGAATAATGGCCAGCTTAAAGACTACTGGGTAATAAAAGAAATAAAAACAAAATTCCTTGCCTCCAATGAGATTGAAAACACAACATACCAAAATTTGGGGGCCAAAGCAAAAGCAGTGCTCAAAGGACAATTTTTAGCAAAAAGCATGCACATCAAAAAAGAAAAAAGATTCAAAATGAACACATAACCCCAAGTCTCCAAATATTAGGGAAAAAAAAAAAAACACTGAAAGAGCTGACTGTTGCCAGAAGAAAGGAAAGAATAAAGATGCAAGCAGAAATAAATGAAACAGGAAAACAATAAAGAATAAATAAGACTAGAAGTTGGTTCTTTGGAATAATTAATAAAATTGAGAAACCAGTGGCAAATTTAACAAAGGAAAAGAAGGCAAAGATACAAATAACATGAATAAGAAATGAAATAGATGATGTCACTACAGAACCTGCTGAAATAAAAATGATAATAGCAGAATACTATGTAAAAGAGTACTTCAGCAAAATTGAAAACTCAGAAGAAATAGACAAATTTATAGAAATGCACTCCCTACCCAAACTAACACAACCTGAAGTAGAAAATTTGAACACAGACCTATTACAAAAGAAGAAACTGAACATGTCATTAGAAAAAAAGAAAAAAAAAAACCTGCCCCCCCAAAAAAGTTCTGGCCCAGGTGGTTTCACTGATGAAATCTACCAAACATTCAGAGAAGAGTTGACACTGACTCTACTCAAACTATTTTAGAACACAGGAGAGGATGAAACAGTACCAAATACATTCCATGAAGCAAGCATAACTCTGATACAAAAAATAGGCAAAGACATGAAAAGAAAAAAAAAGAAATTACAGATCAATATTGCTCATGAAGATTGATGCAAAATTCTCAGGCAAATCCTAGCCAATAAACTCCAACAGAATACAAAAAAAAATAATACATCATCACTAAGTGGGATTCATATCAGGTATGCAAGAATGGTTCAACATTAGAAAAAACAATCAATGTAATCCACCACATAAATTAAACTAAGGAGGAGAACCATATGATCATGTCAATCAAAGCAGAAAAGGTGTTTGATAAAATCCAACACCAATTCTTGATAAAAATGTTCAGCAAAATAGGAATAGAGTGAGAATTCCTCAACATAATGAAGGGCATATACACAAAACCAATAGCCAATATTCTCAATAGAGACACTGAAAACATTTCCCTTGTGAAAGGAACCAGACAAGGAAGCCCTTTACCACTACTATTATTTAATATTGTATTGGTAGTCTTGCCAGAGCAATAAGACAAGAAAGGGAAATAAAAGGTATCCAAATTGGCAAAGAAGAAGTAAAACTATCTGTGTTTGCAGATGATATAATTCCATGCATAATAAATTCTAGAAACTCAACCAAAAAACTACTGGAACTAATAGAAGTTTTGAACAAAGTGTTGGGATATGAGATCAACATAGAAAAATCAGTTGGAATCTTGACAATAACAAAGAGACCTTTGAAATGGAAATCAGAAAAATAATACAATTTTTAATAGCCACCCACAAGATGAAGTGCTTAAGCAAAAATCTAACCAGAAATATGAAAAATGTATATAAGGAAAACTACAAAACTCTATTACAAGAATCTAAGAGACCTACATAAATAGAAAAATATACCACACTCATGTATGGGAAGACTTAACATTGTAAAAATGACAATACTACCCAAAACAATTGGGTAAGTAGTGACAAGCATCTTAAAACTTGTGAGCTGCCATTTAATGTGCAACAATTGATCTCTTCCCAAGAAGAGCAAAAAAGAGTGAAGAAAATCAAAGACACAGGAAACAGTCTAAAGGACTAATGGACCACATGAATCTCAGCTTCCATGACCCTGAGACCAGAATAAGTAGATGGTGCCCAGCTCTGAAAAGGATCACAATGACATCCTAGATAGAGTGAGGAAAATGTAGTACAAGACTCAGAATCATAAAAAACAAAACAAAAGAAAACAAAAAAACAGGTTACTGGTCTGATAAAGACTGGTGGAACCCCTGAGATTATGGCCCTTAGACAACCTTCAGGCTAGGAACTGAACTGAACCCCCATAACCCAACTGGCAGCCAAGCAATAGACAGACCTATAAGATGAACAGTAATATCATGAGGGTATGCACTCATTACAACACTCAAGTATATGAGATCAAGAGGACCGCTCTTGCCCACAGACAGAGCTAGAAAAGCAAAAGGGGATGGGAAGGAAGAATAAAGGGGAAGGGTTGGTGTAGGGAGGAAGTGAGAATGTTGTTACAGTATGGGGATTGCAGTGAATGTCACAGAATGAAATATTTATTGACCGTTGAATTGTAAACCGATTTTCTCTGTAAACTTTCACCCAAACCACATATATATATTGTTGTTGTTGTTATGTGCTGTTGAGTCAGCCCCGACTCATAGCGACCCCTCCTTGGGTTTCCAAGGTGGTATCACTACAGAAGTAGATTGCCCCATCTTCCTTCCGAGGAGTGGCTGGTGTGTTTGAACTGCCAGCCTTCTGGTTAGCAGTTAAGTGCCTTAGGACTATGCTACCAGAGCTCCCACATATATATAGACACACACACACACACACACACACACACACATATATATATGTTTGAACTTTATGAAATATATTCCAATCTCTTCAATGTAAAGAAACTGAAGCAAATTAAGTGATATGCTCAGGATTTAGACTAAATTATTAGCAGTTGGGTTCAACCCAAGATTTTTGAGTGTTAGGCTCATGTTTATCATGAAGGGATTGTTAGGAATGATAGGTCCATCTTATCAAGACACAGGAAACCTCTTAGGCTTTGTAAAGTTATTGAGGATGCTGAATATAAAGATGTTCTTTCTGCTTTGATGGGAAAAGGAAAAGTAAATATTAGGTTGTTGGCAGAGTCTTAGCTTTCAGGTGTGGTAGATATATTGGTACTGTTTAACCTATTAAATATAACCAAATGATTCCTTTTTTTATACAGAAAAAGAAGAATAGGTTTCTTTTGGAAGGATTGCTTCAGCTAAGGTGAAATTGACTTCTCTCTGCTTGCCATTTGGCTGATAAAATTATGAATTAACAGAGGTGACATGAATCTCATTGAGACCTAGAACTGGATAGAATATTAGGCCATTATGCATTCTTTCATTTTACAACTTAAGAAAGTAAATAGTAAGATTTAAGTAAAGAAAGTGACTTATGCAATGGCACACAAGTACCTAGAGGCAGAGCAAGGCATCTTGACCCTTAATTCCATGCCCTCCTGCCTCCCTGTCCCATGCTGTGACATAATTTGATAAAACACAAGGGTCTTGGCTCATAGATGATAGTTAAATGATATATTAACAATAAAGTTGTTTTGAATAGACCTTAGGTTTATTCCTTCAAGTCTTTAGAAAGGTGATGATTGAGGTAGTGGAGGTGGAAATTTTCTGTATCAGAAAACTTAGCTGAAGAAACTTCTATTCCATTGACTCTTGATTTTTCTTATCAAATATGGTTCATTTTCTTATAAATCTTATTTGCAAGTAGGATGTATGCATACATATATGGCAAGTTATTCAAAGGTTTAAACAGAAAAATCATGAAAATTCTTTCTTGATTACTGACACCTCAAAAAATTACACATTAAAAAAAAAAAAAAAAATGCAGTAGAGTGTGTTCCAGTAAGATGGCAGACTAGGCAGAAAGACTGCCCAGACCCTCTTCAACAAAGAAAAGGGAAACCAATTAACACAGACACAGAAAATA
>NW_006921641.1:933231-935033 GCF_000298275.1 Orycteropus afer afer | reverse complement strand
ATATAGAAGTGGACTAAACCCCAACTAGCAGAAGAATTTGCATGAAAATACCAAAAAAGGAGACAGATGGAGCTGCAGTCTGGCAGCAATCCTGAGCAATCCTGATGGCACAGATAGCTTGGAGATTCCTGAGTGGTGGTAGGACCTAAGAATTAACCTAAAAATCAGCCCTGCTAGCCACGGAATGCATGGAGGATTGCTCTGGTGGCTGGGGAATAAACAGAGAAGGTGAAGAGAAAGGCAGGCTGAGCTGTGGACTTTTGCCGGTCTGGAGGCTGCCGCCATTTTAAATGTTACAAGTGGCTTGACTGTTTTGGATATTTAAAGAGACAGTGCTCTCCAAGATTCCAGGGGCTTAAGAAGAGGTTCGGCTTTCCAGCAACCCCAAGGGCACTCCGGACCTGCAAGACTAAAAAGGTGTGACATTCCTCTTGTTACTCTTATACCCCACACTGGCTTAGTGAACAGAGGTGCAGCCATTCCTACCCCCACCCACCTTCTGGGCCCACAGGAACTCCATCACAGTCTGTGTGCTCAGACAGAGCCTGGGTGCCCTCCCCTGTCCTCCACCGATTTTTTTTTTTTTTCTCTTTTTTTGCTTTCTTTTTTCTGGTGATTAGTTTGCTTCTATTTGTCTGTTTTAAAACAACTATTATTATTATTATTGTCCTTTTTACTATTAATCTTATTTTTCCCCTCCCAGGTCCTAGTTTTCAGCTTTTTTCTTTTCCCTGTTCTTGGTTGAATTTTTTTTTGTAATTTATTTTTTTCCCCTTTTTTCTCATGGTTAACCCTGTTCCTTGTTTTTCTTTTAGCATTTTTCCCAATTTTTTCTTCATTGTTTTCCTTCTCTACCTTTTTTCTCTTAGTGCCCTATCCCCAGATATTTCAGGTTTTCTTATTTTTTCTTCTTCTCTTTCCCTTTTTTCTCTTTTTGGTTACTGTTCCTGTGTGACTACATGGTGTGTTTTTTGTCCACGTGCTTTTAGTTTTTTGATGATTATTCAATTGTAATTTTTGTCTAACTGAGTGGGAGACAGCAACTGTCCCCGTAAGACACAACTACACCCACACCACCTGTAACTCCACTTGCTGAGCGAGAGCCACTACCTCCTTCTCCACCAATGGGCCAATGATAAAAAACCACCAAGAAGAGCCAGAATCCCCCTTGACTGCTCTTCACAAACAGTTAACAGAGATCTAAATACAATAATGCCACAATGCCTCAGAGACAACAGACCATTACAGTCCACACAAAGGAGCAGGATAAAGTGGTAGAAACAAGCGAGCAGGTTACAGACCCAGAACAAATCCCTGAAGAAGAAGCAGCAATGGAACTCTCTGACAAGGCATTCAAAAGAATTATATTTAGGTGTCTTCAAAGGATTGAGAGACAGACCAAAGAAGACACAGAAAAAAACCTTAGAGGAATTTTGGAAGAAAATACAAGAACAAAATGACAAAACAAATGAAAACTTAGAAATGATTCTAAATCTACAGATAGATATCCAGAAGATTAATACTAAATTGTCAGAAATAGATAACACATTGGAAGGGCAAAGGACTAGAATTGATGCAATGGAAGACAGAATTAATGAGATGGAAGAAAAATACCTGAATACATCTTTGGAAAGGGCTCAATCAGAAAAAAAATCAAAACAAAATGAAGAAAGCTTAAGGTTCATGTGGGATGCTATCAAAAGAAATAACTTACATGTCATTGGAATTCCAGAACAGGAAGAGAAAAACAAAACCACTGAGAAAATTGTCCAAGATTTGCTGGAGGAGAACTTCCCTGAAAT
>NW_006921641.1:902338-916975 GCF_000298275.1 Orycteropus afer afer | reverse complement strand
TTTAAATCAGGAATGGGTGTTGGATTTTATCAAATGCCTTTTCTGCATCAATTGATAAGATCATGTGGTTCTTTTTCTTTGTTTTCTTTATGTGACAGATGATGTTGATTGTTTTTCTAATGTTCAACCATCCTTGAATACCTGATATGAACCTAACTTGGTCATAATGTATTATTTTTTTGGATATGTTGTTAGAGTCTATTGGCTAGGATTTTTTTGAAGATTTTTGCATCAATATTCATGAGGGATATTGGTCTGTAGTTTTCCTTTTTAGTGATGTCTTTGCCTGGGTTTGGTATCAAGGTTGCACTTGCTTTATAAAATGAATTTGGGAGGATTCCATCATTTCTATGTTTTGGAATAGTTTGCATAGGATTGGTGTCAGTTCTTGTCTGAATGTTTGGTAAAATTCTCTGGTGAACCTGTCTGGGCCAGGACCTTTTTGGTGATAATTTTTTTTTACAACTTGTTCAATTTCTTCTTCTTTTATGATCTGTTCAGCTTTCCCACCTCAATCTGTGTTAGTTTAGATAAGTAGTGTGTTTCTAGAAATGTGTCATTTCTTCTAGATTTTCAAATTTGTTGGAGTACAGTTTTTCATAGTATCCTGATGTTATCCTTTTTATTTCCATTAGTTCTGCTGTAATGTCATCCAATTTTTTTCTTCTTCGTGTTATTTGTATTCTCTCCCTCTTTTCCTTTGTTAAATTTGCCAGTGGTTTGTCAGTTTATTAATATTTAAAAAAAAACAAATTCTAGTCTTGTTGGATTTTTTCTATTGTCTTTCTATTTTCTGCTTCATTAATTTCTGTTCAAATCTTTGTTATTTCCTTTCTTCTGGTGGCTGTAGGCTTTTCTTGCTGTTCTTTCTCTAATTGTTGGAGGTGTTGGTTTAAGGTGTTGATTTGGGCTCTTTCTTATTTTTTATTGCTATAAATTAGCCTCTGATCACTGCTTTTGCTGAGTCCCAAAGATTTTGGAATGTTGTGTTTTCATTTTCGTTTGATTCAAGGAATTTTTCAGTTCATTTTTCACTTCTTCTATTGACCAGTCATTCTTATGGAGGATATTTTTCAGTTTCTATCTATTTGCTCTTTTTCCATTGATCTTCCTATTGATTTCTAATTTGATAGCACTGTGATCTGAGAAAATGCTTTGCAGTATTTCAATGTTTTTCAATTTATTAAGGCTTTTTTTTTTTTTTTTTTTAGTAATAGCATATGGTGTATCATGGAGAATGTTCCATGTGTACTGAAAAAAAATGTATGGCATAGTGCCTAAGGCATTTGACTGCTAACCAGAAAGCTGGCAGTTAAACCCACCAGCCTCTGCTCAGAAGGAAGGTTGGGCAATCTACTTGCATCGTGATACCGCCTTGGAAACCCAAGGAGGTGTTGCTATGAGTTGGATCCAACTTGATGGCAGTGAGTTTGGTTTTTGTTTTTTTGGTGCTGTTGTTGGGTGAAGAGCTCTGTAGATGTCTATAAATTCAGCTTGGTGAATTGTATTGTTTAGTTCTTCTGCACCTTTGTTGAGTTTCTTTCCAGTTGTTCTATCTGTGATTGAAAGTGGTATATTAAAATCTCCCACTATAACTGTGGAGTCATATATTTGTCTTCTCAATACATAAGTCTGACTTATGTATTTTGGGGCTTTTTTCATTGGGTCCATAGATATTTCTTATGGTTGTATCTTCTTGTTCGATTGAACCTTTAATCATTGCGTAATATCCTTCCTTGTCTCTTATGGTTGTTTTTGTCTTAACGCCAATTTAATCAGAAATTTATATTTTCATCTCTGCTCTTTTTTGGTTGCCATTTGGTTGATATATCTTTTTCCAGACTGATTTTTAGTTCATTTCTGTCTTTGTCTCTAAGGTATGTCTCTATAGATAGCATAATAATTGGTTATGTTTTCTTATCCAGTCTGTAACTCTCCATCTCTTGATTGGTGCATTTAATCCATTGATAGCCATTGTAATTATCAGCAAGTATGAATTGATTGCTGCCATTTTTTTTTTTGTAGTGTTCCTGGTTTCTTTGTTCTATATAATTTTCTGTTCTGATCAATTTTATTTTTGAGTCATGTTATCATTTCCTTTGTTGCTATTGTTTTGTTGTTGTTATATGCTGTCGAATCAGCCCTGACTCATAGCGACCCCTCCTTGGGTTTCTGAAGCAGTATCACTATGGAAGTAGATTGCCCAACCTTCCTTCTGAGGAGTGGCTAGTGGGTTTGAACCGCCAGCCTTCTGGTTAGCAGTCAAGTATTTGTGCTTGTCCTCTATTTTATTGTGGTGTGATGGTTTATCATTTTTCTTTGAGTTTACCCTGTGATTTATAATTTTCTCCCCAAGTTTAGAACAATTCATTCTATCTTGCAACTCTGTTGACTTCCTCACCATTTAGAAGTTCTGTAATTGCACTATTTTTCCTTCTTTTTGTTTTGTAGTTGTCCTCATTTGCCAATTGATGTCCCCTGTTCCCTGTTTACAATCTTGCAAGCTTATTTTACTTTAGATACTTCCATAACTTTGTTGGTTTGTGTGTTTTGTCATCTTATGTATTAAGTCAGTCAGTTGTTTGCTATTACTGGTTCTCTGTTCAAGGGATTCCCTGTAATATCTCTTCTAAGGTTGGTGTGGTTTTAACAAATTCCTTTGATTTCTGCTTCTCTGGAAATCTCCTAATTTCACCATCATATCTGAGGGACAATTTTGCTGGATATATAATCTTTTATTAGAAATTTTTCTCTTTCAGGGTTTTATATATACCATCCCATTGCCTTCTCACCTGCATGGTTTCTGCTAAGAAATCAGAGCTTATTTTTATTGATTGTCCTTTGTAAGTAACTTTTTGTTTTTCCTGTGCTGCTTTCAGGATTCTGTCTTTGTCTTTTGTTTTGATGAGTTTGATGATGATATGTCTTGGTAATTTTCTTTTGAGGTCTATCCTGTTTGGGGTTCATTGGACTTCCTGCATGGACATATTCTCATCTTTCATCTATTAGGGAAGCTCTCTTCCAACAAATCTTGGACAATTTTCTCAGTGCTTTTTTTTTTTTCTCTTCTTGTTCTAGAATTCTGATTACATGGAAGCTATTCCATTTGATGGTTTCTCACATGAATCTTAGGCTTTCTTCATTTTGTTTTGATCTTTTTTCTGATCGATCCTTTCCAAAGAAGTATTCAGGTACTTGTCTTCAATCTCATTAATTCTGTCTTCCATTGATTGGATTCTATTCTTTTGCCCTTTCAATGTGTTATCTATTTTGGGAAATTTAGTATTAATCATCTGGATTTGTATCTGTAGATTTTGTATCATTTCTAGTTTTTCATTTATTTTGTCATTTTGTTCTCATATTTCCTTCCAAAATTGTTCTAGGGTTTTCTCTGTTTTTGCCAATTTTGTCAGTGTTTTCTTTGAATCAAAATCCATTGAAGGTACCTAAATATAATTCTTTTGAATTCCTTATCAGGAAGTTCCATTGCTGCTTTCTTTCTTAAGGATGTGTTTTGGGTGTGTATCCTAGTCCATGTTTTCTACTACTTTATCTTGTCTTTTTGTGGTCTGTGATGGTCTATTGTCTCTGAGAAATTGTGGCTTTGTTGTATTTATATTTAATTCATGATTGTATGTTGGAGTGATTCACCAAAGATGTTCATTTTCTTTGTTTTTGTATGTTTTTGAGTAAGAAGCATACTGTGCTCCTCTATTCACTAATTGGCAGTACTTATGCACTCACTACCTGTCTCTTGGTCAGTTTGACAGAGGATGAGAGTGGCTGCACAGATCTCTGTTAACTGTTTGTGAAGAGCAGTTAAAGGTGAGTCAGGCTTTTATTGGTGGTAGTGTTTTGTTGGCCAGTTGGTGCAGAAGGAAGTGGTGGCTCTCACTCAGTAATTGGAGCTGCAGGAGTTGCGGGTGTGCTTGGTTCATATGAGCTCAGTTTCTGTCTCCCACTTAGACAAAAATAGCAATCAAAAAACCATAAAAAAAGTAAAAGCAAGAAGACAAAAACCACACACTGCATAAACACATGGGAACAATCACCAAAAAGAGAAACGGGAAAGGAAAAAAAAAGAAAAGGCAATAAATGAGAGAAAATATTTAAAGAAATACTTTTAAAAGCCAAAATAAATATGAAAGGGAAAAAAATAACCCGTGGTATCTGGGGAATAATAATAATTAAAAAAAAAAAAAAGAAAAACTCACTGCTGTCGAGTCAGACCCAACTCATAGTAAACCCTCCTTGGGTTTCTAAGGCATTATCACTACAGATGTAGATAGCTCCATCTTCCTTTTGAGGAGCAGCTGGTGGGTTTGAAGTGCCAACTTTCTGGTTATCTGTCAAGTGACTTAGGCACTACACCACCAGAGCTCCTAAGATCTGGGGAGGGGGAAATAAGAGAAAAGTGATAAAGTAGGATAATAATGAAAATAAAAATGGGAAAAACACAAAAAGAAAAACAAGGAAAGGGAGAACAACCAGAAAGAAAAAATATGGGAACCAGGAAAAGGGAAGAGAGAAAAAGCTGAAAACTAGAACCTGGGAAGGGAAGAAGAAAGAATAATAATAAAAAAGACAAAAAAATTAAAAACAGATAGAACCAAAAGAAAAACAATCTGGTTTGGTCAGGGCAGCCATGCTCCATCAGATTATGCAGACTGGAATGGAATTCCTGCCAGCCCAGAAGGTTGGTTGGAATAAAGGATGGCTACACCTCTGTTCACCAAGAGGATGTGGGGTATAAGAGTAACAGGGGACTATTGTACCTTTCCAGTCCTCAGTGTCCAGTATGTCCTTGCTGTTCCTGGCAAATGGAACCCATTCTTAGGTCCCTGTAATCTGAGAGAATTATGTTGCTTTAAATATTAAAAATGGTTGAACCACTTGTAAACACTCAAAATGGCTGTGCCCTCCAGACAGCTGTAAGTCCACAGCTCAACCCATCTCCCTCCTCTGCTTCCCCTTTTATTCATCAGCCACCAGTGCAGCCCCCAGCTAGCAGGGCTCATTTTTAGGTTAATTCTTATGTCCTAATACCAGTTTGCAATATTCAATCTGTCCATGCCATCAGGATTGCTGACCATCCATAGCTCTGTGTGTCTCCTTTTTTTTTTTTTTTTCATGCAGGTTCTTCTACTAGTTGGAGTTTAGTCCACTTCTGTATCCTTCCTTTCAAAGCTCAGGGCTCCAGGATTATCTTCTGTATCTGTGTTAATTGGTTCCTCTTTTCTTTGTTGAAGAGTGTCTGGGTAATTTGTCTGCCTATTCCACCATCTTAATGGAACTCTCCATATTTCTTACGTGTAAATTCAAAGTAAGGAAAAAACATTTATTTAGTGTTTATTATGTTCAAATTCTGTATGGGTGATTTACTTGGAAGCATAGCAATGCTGTGAGGTAGTTATGTATTTTCTACATATTTGAGTTGGGGCCAACTCAACGGCAAACAACAACAACTTCATATTTGAAATGAGGAACATAAGGTTCTGAGATGTTAAATCACCAAGATCACATAGTTAGAAGTGGCTTTCAGGTGAATGAGTCACACAGAACATACTCTTCTTTCTTGATTAAACAATGACTTTTCTGTCAGAACAAATGTATTCATTTTTTAAGTAAAATGAATTGTACTCTCTTCTACACTGTACCAACTGAGGTAGTCAGTTAATGGAGCCTGGTATGGTTCAGAGCGGCACATTAGGATTGAAATCCTAATTTACAGCAGATTATATTATATTAATATCATCACCAAACTATAAATTCACAGTGAATCTGGTCTTCTTTAATCCTTTTTCTAAGGTAGGGATGGGGCACATATTTCTTTTCATTAAAACTGGTGTTCAATTTCAGTCCTGAAATCTTTAACAGCATATTCATTAAGTGTCATATTCATGTATATGTAGTAACCAAAGGAGTCCTGGGAATTAAAGTTTGATATAAAATGAATTTTGGAACAAGGACTGCCTGATACTTACTCATGCCTCTAGACATTCTCTGGGGAGTTCCAAATGAAATACATATCTATATCTGTATATAAAGACATAGATATAGATATAAACTCACTGCCACTGAGTTGAATCCGACTCATAGTGACTCCTCCTTGGGTTTCTGAGGTGGTATCTCTATGCAAGTACATTGCCCAGTCTTCCTTCTAAGGAGTGGCTGGTGAGTTTGAACTGCCAACTTTCTGTTTAGTAGTCAAATGCCTTAAGCACTATGCTTCCAGAGCTCCTATATATATATACATATACATATATATATATATATAGTGTGTGTGTGTGTGTTTATTTATTCACTTATTTATTTTTTATTTTTCCCCCAGGCTTCCAAACACAATCTAATAAGTGAAATCTTGCTGACATGTACTTTAGCTGAATACCATCAGCTAAAATTTTTGCTAACAAATTTCATTGAAGTTCTGGAAAAAATTAAAAAAAAGCAATTTTTGTAAAAAAAAAAAAAAGGTGGTGGGGTGGAAACATGACTGAATACTTTTCAGGTTGATGTTAAAGACTGTGCTTGGGAGAGATGGTTCTGATCATTTAATTTTAAAAAAATGGAAATGTGCATAATTTCCATCTCTTCTTGGCAGTGAAATATCTCCATGGATACACTTGACAATATAACAGCTGACAGAGTTTTCTTTCATCCAAAGAGGTAACATTTGCAATGCTGTTGAGATCTGGAAAAATCTACTAGATGGGTGCTTAGCCAAACAAGGTCCTAAGGGTAGATTTTTTGGATGTGCTGGTAGAGCACTGTAACTGAATGTGAGGTCATGCAGTCCTCCAATTAACACGATTGAGCTCCTAGATGCAGCAATTTCAAAAGGAATTAATCCAGTTTTTGCAATTATAAAGCTAAGTCTTGTTTAAGTACTGATAGTCATTTTACTGATTTCTTTTTTCTCTGCTACCTAAGGCTAAAAAGAAGGAGCTCTGGTGGCATAGTGCCTAAGGCATTTGACTGATAATCAGAAGGTTGGTGGTTCAAACCCACCAGTCATTCTGCAGAAGAAAGACTGAGCAATCTACTTCTGTAAAGATTTACCACCTCAGAAACCCAAAGGGGGTTGCTGTAAGTTGGAATCGACTCGATGGCAGTGAGTTTTTTTTTTTCAGTTTTAAGGCTAAAAAGAGTTTTTGTGGTTAACGCATTTGGTTGCTAACCAACATGTCAACAGTTCAAACTACCAGCTGCTCCATGGGAGGAAAATATGAAGCATTATGCTTCTATAAAGATTTATGGGTCAATTCTACTCTGTTCTGCTCTGTAGGGTTGCCATGAGTCAGAATTGACTCCATTGCAGTGGGGTTAGTTTTGTTTTACCTAAGGCTATAACATGTAGAACATCTTGTATGGGATCAGACTAGGGAGTAGCTGGGAAAGAGAAAACACTAGCATTATAATTCTTCCTGGTAACCAATTAAATCCACAGACTCTCCACTTGAAGCAACTGATTCAAGTATCTTGATGAGAATAATGGCAGTAACTTTGTTTTACAATTTTTGTATGTCAAGTGGTTATCCTTTGTTGTTTTTAAGTAAACAAAAGGCCTAGAAGGTAGCACAAATAGTTAAGCACTCAACTACCAGCTGAAAGTTTAGTGGTTGAAACCCATCTAGAGTTGCCTTGGAAGACAGGCTAGGTAATATATTTCTGAAAAGTCACAACCTTGAAACGTCTATGGAGCAGTTTTCTGCACATACGGGGTCACCAGGAGTCAGACCTGGTTATATGGTAACTAACTAACAGCAGAAAGAAGCATAAAACACTATGACAATAAGCCAGGCTCAACCTTTGCCACAAATGTTGAGATATTCTCTTTATCCCGTTTTGACCTAGGAACATGTTGGTGGCTATAAAGTGTACATTAAGGCATCTATCAAACAGTTCTATTTAATGTCATAAGTGGAATCATCAGCCTGTGTAAGGACACTAAAATATGAGAGATTTCTTAGAAGGTGAGTTGTAGGCTCCCCTTGTATGTACACTATTTCTTGACTGAGCCACAACTGGTATTTCTAATGGCAAACAAAATGCTTTGTGAGATTCCATCATAAGTCCCCAGAAAAGGATGGAGTAGCTTTAGGCAAAAATGCTGGCTGTAACAGAGGCTGAAGCATCTTCCAAACAAACATCTTTTAAATCAACGCAAGAAGCTCATAACTCAAAATACATTGGGCTGAGACATAAAAGTAACACTCATAGTTTGCTTATAGAGTTAAACATTTATTTTGCACCTATTGCAGGAAAGGCCTCTTGGAGAAATAATATTAGTCAGACTGATCACTCAACTGGAATGGGACAATTCCCATTCTCTACATGGTGATAGAGCATGGAAGCTGCATCTATTCAAATTGTCTATCATAAGGTGCCTTGGTACGTAAATCATATTTACTGAAATAGAATAAAGTTTTCCAGAAATATATCAGACAGTGTTCCACTGCTATTCACAAGGTTTTCACTGGCCAATTACTTGAGAAGTGGATGGCCTTTTCCTTCTTCCAAGTCTGTCTTAACCCAGAAGCTCTGGCTGGATTATATGAAGAAGAACGTGCCATCAGGATTGGAGGAAGATTCATTAACCTGCAATATGCAGATGACACAACTTTGCCTGCTGAAAGTGAGGATGACCTGAAGTACTTACTGATGAAGATTAAAGACAGTAGTCTGCAGTATGGATTACACTTCAAGGTAAAGAAAACAAAAATCCTCACAACTTGTCCAATAAACATCTTCATGATAAGTGAGAAAAAGCTTCACATTATTTGGTTCTATAATCAATACCAATAGAAGCAGCCGTCAAGACATCAAACAATGTATTGCATTGGGCAAATCTGCTGCAAAAGACCTCTTCCAAGTAATGAAGAGCAAAGATGTCTCCTTGAAGACTAAGGTGCACCTAACCCTACCCATGATATTTTCAATTGCCACTTAAGCATGTGAGAGGTGGACAATGAATAAGAAAGACTGAAGAAGAGTTGATGCTTTTGAGTTGTGATGTTGGAGAAGAATACTAAGAGTACCATAGACTGCTAAAAGGACTAACAAATCTGTTCTGGAAGAAGTGTAGCTGGAATGCTCCTTGGAAGTGACAATAGTCAGACTTTGTCTCACCTACTTTGGTCATGCTGTCAGAAGGAACCTTTTCTTGGAGAAGGATATAATGCTTTATAAAATTGAGGATCAATGAAAAAGGGGAAGGCCCTCAACAAGATGGGTTGACAGAGTGGCTACAATAATGGGCTCAGGTATAGCAATGATTTTGAGGCTGGCACAGGACTAGGCAGTCTCATTCTGCTGTGCATAGGGTTGCTATGTGTCGGAGATGACTTGATGGAACCAACAAAACAACAAGAACCATAGAATAAAAGCTGCAAAGAGATTATGCTGTTAAATGATATATAGACACTTCCCACAATTTTGTCACAAAGTTTTTAAAATCTACACTAGGATAAATTCTTGTGGAGCCACATTAATAGACATCCTCTTGCCTCTACCTCCATATATCTCAACAGCTGTCAGTCAATTATAATGGATCTCTGGAGCAAGGCTTCTTAGATATTAAATCTATAAAAATATGTATATAAATTCCCTGAGAATCTTGTTAAAATGCAGGCTTCTGATTTAGCTGGTCTAGGGTTGGGCCTAAAACTCTATTTTGCACAAGCATTTGTGTAACGCCAGTGCTGCTGGTCCATGGCCCACTCTTTGACTAGCAAAGGCCCAGTTCTAGTTTTAAGAAAATAAAATCAAATTAACATTTGTGTTAGATCTTTCCTGGAGGAAGTGCAGCCATAATGCTCCTTGGGAGCGAGAATGGCCAGACTTTGTCTCACCTACTTTGCTCACATTGTCAGAAGTGACCATTCCCTAGAAAAGGATGTCATGCTTTGTAAGGTGGAGGGTCGACAAAAGAGCGGAAGACCCTCAATGAGATGGACTGACACAGTGGCTGTGGTGATGGGCTCAAGTATAGCAAGGATTGTGGAGCTAGTGCGGGATTGGGCAGTGTTTTGTTCTGCTGTGCATAGGGTCGCTATGAGTCGGAGATGACACAATGGCACCTAAGAACAACAACAACAACATTTGTGAGTCATTATACAAGTCTAAAAGGGCTCTAGTGTTGAAATAGTTAAGCAGCAATTCTGTGAGAGAAAGACCTAATCATCTGTTTTTCTGAAGTCCATAGCTAAGAAGCTCTGGTAGCATAGTGGCTAAGGCACTTGACTGCTAACCAGAAGGCTGGCCGTTCAAACCCACCAGCCACTCCTCGGAAGGAAGGTTGGGCAATCCTACTTCCATAGTGATACTGCCTCGGAAACCCAAGGAGGGGTCACTATGAGTCAGGTGTGACTCGATGGTACACAACAACAACAACAACATAGCTAAGAAAAGCCTATGGGAAAGTTCTACACTGGCACATGGAGTCAATATGAGTTGGAATCAACTCAGTGGCACTGAATAATAGCAGAAACATATAAGTCAAAAAACCACCAGACCATTAAAAAAAAAAAAAATTCACTGCCATGAAGTCGGATCTGACTCATAGCATATACAAGGCTATTTCCAGATGCTGTTTTGCCAAACTCTCTTAAGAACATACAAATACATATTATCTCTCTTTTACAGATGAGAAAACTGAAGCTTAATATTTTAATTTACCTTGAATATTCTAGTTTTCAATGGCAAAACTAGGGTTGAATCTTAGTTTCCTATCATCCCAAACTCATCATCCTCTGTCAGACCATGCCACCTCCCAGTGATGATGTCCCTCAGAATATGCAGACTTGCCAGCACTTTTCTAGATTGCTAAAGAGCATGTTGTTGTTGTTGTTGTTGTTGTTATGTGCCATCGAGTCGGCTCCGACTCATAGCAACCCCTCCTTGGGTTTCCAAGGCAGTATCACTGTGAAAGTAGATTGCCCAACCTTCCTTCTGAGGAGTGGCTGGTGGGTTTGAACCACCAGCCTTCTGGTTAGCAGTCAAATGCCTTAGGCACTATGCTATCAGAGCTCCTTGCTAGGGGATAATTATACTGGCAGATTGAAGTCCCTTCCCACCCAAATGCCAGTAAGAAGAGGCAAGTCATTTTTTAAAAAACCTATAAATGCAGAGTAATAAAAAGAACAGAACAGAGTACTTTTGGAAGACAGGAAAGTAGACAGGCAAGTGCAATAATTAGCCAAAAATGGGTAAACATAAGCAGGCAATAGGAGAAGGCTGGAAATAAGTTGATATAGTCATAGTGATTCTCCATGTCTTTGCCTGAGGGACCATCTTGAGAATTTATATCATTCACCAGAAGAATAAAATTTGGAAGTTTTTAGAGTAACTCAGGGCCTCACTGAGTGGGAAAGAAGAGAATGAGCTGAGCATGCAGGACACATTTGCAAAGTTCTATGTAAAAATGGCAGCATGGCATCAGATGTTCTCTAATTTCACAAGAGGGAGGAGAGAGAATCAAGATCAGCATCAGTCCAAGGCTGACTCCTAAGAAGTGGTGGTCAAACATACCTCTACCTCCAATCATTTTACCAGTTCTCACAAACAGCTCCCACAGTACTCTCCCCTTTCTGCTGGGTTTTATAATTCATTGTAATGGTGACATAGACCCATAGGGAAGTAATAGGTTATAATTCAGAGTCAGGAACGACTCAGGATACGTTCTTTGGTCGGGGAAGCTTTTGGATGGTGCCCACAGGCAAACCTCTGTTTTGGCTCTTAGCCCGTCGGCCCCTTGACATGACTTCTGCCATGCTCAGGCAAGTGTACCAGGTTTTCTTTAGTTCCCCTGATAAGTGCCCTGAAGCATCCAACTCTGCTAGCAAACCTCTTGCCTAAGGCATTCAGGTCTCTCACTCTGTGAGTTGCAAACCCACTGCAGTCACCTGGCTCTATGGGCCAGGAAGCCCACCTAGATATCTTGTCAGTCTTCTCTGGTTCTACTGCTGCCATTTCTCTGCTTCTGGACTCTGCTATGTTTGCCACTTCTTATTGCTTCTTTCTGATGCCCTGTTATCTCTTGTTTTCTTTAGTGTTAAGCTTTCTGTCTCTTGAGTCTATGAGGTTCTCAGTTCAGGGACCCTTGGTTCAAAAGAATTCTTCCACTTCTGGCCATTCTTCTTGATGGTCATGAAGACCCCTTCTGCTCTTGATTTGATCTGTTTTAAAGCCTACCAGGATGCCAAAACTAGCCAAGCATATACAAGTGTTTTATGCACCTTATTTGCATAGACTAAAACTGTCTAATCCCCTTGGTGGATGACAAACATCTTATTTGCCTAACCTCACCCAATCACTTTGTGGGAGTCACAAGACTTTGGCTAGAAGGGCCATATTAAGTAATCACTGGAATGCATCCTGATATGGGAAAGGGAAGAATGATGAAAAGGATAAAGGAAACAAAGAAGAGCATCTTCATTAGTCCTTAATGACTATTGTAAACTTGCTAGACAGAGAGGGGTAAGAGAGTCCCTGCCTTCAAGAGAAATGAACATAAGGTAATAAATACCTGTCAGAGGTGAATAAAGGTGACTTTTTCCTATTTATAATAAAACCAGAGAAGGATATTCTTGAGGAGGTAGAACTCTAACTGTGCTGGGGAAAAATGTTGGACTTACATACATGATAGAGAAAGTGCTAAATGAGTGTTCCTAATAAAGAAATAGATACTTAGCAAAACCCTTAAGGCTGAGACGTTTGCAATAAAGAGAATGAGAATCAAGTATAAAAATTAAGATTGAGTGAGGCAAGGTAACAGGAGCTGGGGGTGTGTATGGAAGTGAAATATCAAGCCCAGATGGGCAGAGCAAGCAATAATCTCCCAGGCACTGGTCCTAGGGAGAAGCTGTGTGTGAATTCCTTGGGTTTTGCTTTCTGTTGTCTGCATGTGAGGATAGGGGTGACCAGTGAATAAAGGCAGCCAGAGAGGGGCATGGAGGCTACCAATTATCAAAGAAATAAAGGCTAGACCTGAGTGCCCTCTTCCTCCTCCTAATCTTAGTGTATCAAGAGAGGAATAGGATCACTCTGTAGAAGGACTAAATTCTTGAACCATTTCTGTAACCATCTTAACACTGTATTCCGCTGCAAACCTGGGTGACAAAAGTCCCTGGAGAACAAAATGTGAATCATTGAATCATTGGTAGCATGAGTCTCCATCTCCATCTAAGAGGCTTTTGTTAAGGGTTTTGTTCAGGGAGATGCATGGACCTTGTGGCTACAGAGCACCCAATGGTTGACTTTTCTATCTACAAGATAATAAACAATCATTTTAACTGATATCTTTCAGGACAAGCCCCTTGGGAAGAGTCAATACACAAATGATTTTTTTTTTTTTTTGTATTTTCTACAGTGTCTGGACAATGTTTTTTATTTATTAATTCTCAATAAATATTTTCCATTTTGCCTTGAAACTGGGTCATTCAAGGGGATAGAATCAAAAAGTGAGAAAATATATATAAATATAAAACAATGACACGCCAGTATTATTTTTTTAATTGTGAATCATAGTAGTACTAACATTTTTCATGATAATGTTTAAAAAATTTTTTTTTATTCAAACTAGTTTGAGGTATATTGTAAAAAGTATAAGCCCCCTTCAGAAATTCACAGTGCAAATTAACCTATAAAAAGTTTAAAATAGAAGTTTCATTTTGTTTTTAATCTAATGTTTCCACATATTATTTGACCACAAAATCCTTTTTTTCACACAAAACATTTTAATCCTTAGAACAGCAAATGTTCCTTGGAAAGTACTTTGGAAAACTCTGGATTTGTACTCTAGCTAGGTAAAATACAATAGCAGAGTTTAAAGGTGAGAACAATTGCTTTTAACTACATGGGTGGGAAGGAAATAAGGGAAGCTTTATATAATAGGTGAAAGCTAATAAATATGAAAATAATAAAAACAATACCACTCAGAGTATAGGGCTGATATGATTATTATATGGGATGATACTGCAAAGCACTAGAATTTTAGTAGCTTGAACCTTCAGAATCAGATTGGATTTCAGCAGGTTGAGTGAAGGATGGGAGACAGAGTTGCTCTGTCTCAGAACTAGTGTATGTGTGTGTGTGTGTGTGTGGGTGGGTGTGTGTGATATTGGGGGAGAAGGTAGAAGCAAGATTTCTGGAGCAAGGATGGATGTAACTTGCACACTTCCCAATCATTTTATGGCTCACATTCTGAAATCTGTTTACACAAATGTGCTTTAGAGCCAGACCTCTCAATTTAAAATCTTGTCTCTGAGGCTGACTAGTTATGTGTCCTTTGGCAAGTTACTTAACCTCTCTGTGACTCCTCTAACTCATTAGTGAAACAAAGGTAATATAAGTATTAAATGAATTAATATGCATGAAGTACTTAGAATAACATCTAAGAATGGATTTTTCAACTCTGGTACTACTGATATCTCTGGCCAGATAATTCTTTGTTGTATAAGGGCTGTCTTAGGATCCCTGGTGTCTACATACTAGATTGCAAAAGTACACTGCCCTCTGTTCCAATTATGACCATTAAAAATGTCTCCAGACATTGTTCTTTGCTATTCATAAGGTTTTCCCTGGCCAATTCTTTCAGAAGTGGACGGCCTCTTCCTTCTTCCTAGTCTGTCTCAGTCT
>NW_006921641.1:889253-898838 GCF_000298275.1 Orycteropus afer afer | reverse complement strand
TGGTAGGGTGGAGGGTCGACGAAAGAGGGGGAGGCCTTCAACGAGATGGATTGATATGGTGGCTGCAATGATGAGCTCAAGTATAGCAGGGATTGTGGGGCTGGCGCGGGATCAGGCAGTGTTTCGTTCTGCTGTGCATGGGGTCGCTATGAGTTCGAAACGACTCGACGGCACTTAACAACAACAACAACAACAACAACAACAACCAGACATTTTTAAATGCTGTTTCAGGGGCAAAATTGCCTCTAGTTAAGAATGATGATTTAAGAATAGTAATTATATAAGGGACATGTTAAATCCTATGATGAATCAAATTTTTAGAGGAAATCCCATTTTTTCCTGAATTGTGAGTAGACACTACATATTCCACTTCTTTGGTCATCCTCCTGTGCTCCATCAGGTGGCCTTCAATCCTGTGTTACACAATTAATTGACACAAATTGAAAGGCAGACTGATGGCAAACGGAAGGTGTCCCTAGTGGAGAGGGCAATGAAAGACAATTATAAATCTCCAATGAAGTTGACTAAAGTATAAATGATGTGTAATCATGTGTATATATTCTAGAAAGATCATAAAGATAAATAGCTTTTAGTGATTCCAGAGGGAAAAAGTACATGTGAATAAAATGAAAAGGGAGGCACAATAAAATGACTCTCAGGCTTCTTGGTTGACTATGAGTTGTGATGGGTGGGTGAAACTTCAGTACCACATATAAAACTCAGATAAGATGTAATGAAACCTATTGAGACATCAAAAACATAATTTACAGATTCCAGCTCTAGATATTCACCCTTCAATTTCATTTGTTGGCAAGTGTGTGGTGACAATGGTGATTAACCTATCTTCAACTGTCACATCAAAAATACTTATGAGAGCCCTATGATATTTACTTACAAAAATTAAATAACAATAAAGAAAAAAAAATCAAACCTATTGCCATCAAGTCAATTCTGAGTCATAGCAACCCTACAGGACAGAGTTGAACTGCCCCTTAGAGTTTCAGAAGGTGTAAATCTTTACAGAAGCAGACTGCCTCATTTTTCCCACAGTAGCAAGTGGAGCATATGAGCTCTGAGCTTTAGGTTGGCAGCCCAATACTTTAACGTCACCAGAGTTCCTTTCTTAAGATTGTATATAAATGGTTAACTAACTTGACTGCTAACTTAAAGTTTGGCAGGTCCACCCAGAAGTGCCTTGAAAGCAATGCCTGCTGATCTTCTTTCAAAAACTTTAATCATTGAAAACCCTATAGAACACAGTTCAATCTGCCATGCATGGTGTTGCCAAGAGTTGAAATGAGTATAAGGCAATCAGCTTGTTGTTTTCTTATTTATTTGATTTAAGTTATATATAGAATATTTACCTTGGTTTTCATCAGTGATTTTAATCTACTTTTGAAATTTTACTCAGCAACTCTCAATTCATTCACTGCCATCGAGTCGGATCCGACTCAAAGAGACCCCTCCTTGGGTTTCTGAGGCGGTATCACTACAGAAGATTGCCCAACCTTCCTTCTGAGGAGTGGCTGGTGGGTTTGAACTGCCAGCCTTCTGGTTAGCAGTCAAATGCCTTAGGCACTATGCCACCAGAGCTCCCTCCGCAACACTATTTAACTTTTTTTTTTTTTTTTGAGAGAATAAGCCAATTTACATTTAAAAAGGCAAAAACTACCTAAAAGTAGCTTAGTTAAACAGTGTGGGGGAAAAAACAGCTTAATTTTTGGATTTTGAATACACTGGAATTTCCCTTTTCTGCTTTCAGCAAGAGATAGGGAAGAAATAGAGCCTGATAGTTCCAGTGGCATAAACACTAACAACCTGGATGATCTTGGGTGTGTCTTTAAGTTGTTAAGCTTAATATCCTGAAATAAAAGATGAAAAGTCTCAACTAGGTCAGCTTTGTGGTCCCACAATGCTCTGTGATCTTTAAGATGTAATCTCCATTTTACAGATAAGCATTTATGTCAAGGAACTGGCACTGTGAGTTTTTGATCATCATAGTAAAACTGTTAAAGTGCACATTGAGTTGATACATTTGTATATCACCATGCAACTGGCCATCGCTCATTTGTACAAATCTTATTGCAGAAATGACAGTCAAAATCCTCTCCTTATTCAAGTTCAAAATCTATACAATTATATTCAACTGGTTAGCAGCCTGTGTCTGAGGTTTTAATAGAGCTATATTTCTTTCCTGTGTAGAGAGAAGACTTTTTCCAAGTGAAGATAAGAGAGATGGGGCACTTGATTTGTCTGCTCCTTCTAAGCTGCGGACTAATTTTATTATTACAGCTTATGACTTATCTCCTTTATTTGTAACACTAAACATAGTTCTTATTTTCTCAGAAGCCAATATATATTTTCTTTTCTTGGAAATGAATTCATGGTATGAAGGAATGAGATTGCAGATTTATCCACCATGAAACAAATCTGCTCTATGAAAACCTGCATTTAAAAAAGAGATACAACAATATGAAATTATTCACTTCACCCAAATAATTCTTTAAAATAGGTATTTATTTCTCAAGGATTTTTTTAAAAAAATGAAAATAACACATTTATCCTAATAGTCAGGCATCCATTTAAAACAAGATCAGTTTATGTACAGTATATAGTATTTAATAGCTTATTTAATTAAGGTCAAACTTGTGTGGGTTAATAAATACAAGGCTTTATTTTAAACTCTTTTAAATAGAACATAAAGTATAATTTCTATTTGACAGCAGTTACTTATATAGAATTGAGATGAAGAAAATGAGAGAACAAATAGAATTTAAAAATAACTAGGCAAGCTAGTATGGGGCCAAGAAAGAATTAATATGATCTAAAACTTGGAAGCTAAGTGGACTAAGAAAATATAAATAATAATCAAAATAATCACCTAATTTTGGCACATAAATATTCAAAATTTGACCTCTTCCTTCAGGTAACTCTATTATCTCTTTGTTAAAACACCACTCACCCCCTCCACACACACACAGATGTAAACACTGATATATTTTAATTTTGTTTCCATTTTTGGAAGAAATTGAGATTTGGAAATTCAAGTCCTTTGAAGATTTTGTTAAACTACGGATTCAGATAGGATGGATCAATTGATAGTATTCAGTCCCAAGTATGACAAATTTTCTGATGATCTCCACTTCTCTGAAAATTAATTAAAAATGTTAGTATTCTCAGTGTGAGGGGAAGATGGCATCATAACTATAACCCACACGTTTATACCCTCTACCAACCTAATCCTTGAATAAGTAGGTAAAGTAGATAGAAAGAATGATATTGGAGTTATAAGCAGCTAAGGAGAAGACAGTATCAGATTTAGTGAAGGCAGAGAAAAAGAGCAGATTAAACAATGGAGAAAAACAAAACAATCTGCATAGCCGGAGGAGATGGACACATGGAGAAGGAGAGGACTCATTAGAAATACAAAGGAGGTCAGTGGAGGGAAGGAGGAAAAAAATATCATGGAACCCACAGAGGCATTGGGGATTCAGAATACCAACACTGGACGTTTTCAGCAGCAACCTTGGGAGCTGCACAAGTAGATAATCTTATGGGGAAATGGATCAAGATTCCCCCTTCGCTTGGGGTGCTGTGGAGTTCAGAAATGAGTGGAGGAAAGGAAGAAACTCCCTCTGAGTAGGGGGAGCTCCAGAGTGAGTGTACAAGAGTGGACTGGGGTTCAACTTTTCCATGACCCCTTTTAGCACAGAGTAGACCAGGGTTGTGGGTTTTTATGGCTTCTCGATCCAAGTGGAAGGTAGTGGCCCTCTACTCATTGGGGTCTCTGTTGATTTTGAACTGTGGATCTTTGATTGACAATATGACAGCATCATTAGTAGATGGTGCAGGAAGACACAAACTAACTGCCTATGCCAGTGGCACTGAATGATCTTGCTCAAACGTGGAAAACAGGAGCTCACTACTCACTACCTTTCTTTTTTCCTTTTTTCCTCTTCTCCTCTGCCTCATCCAATAGAAGGAACACATTAAACCACCACCAGCAGCAGCAGGTGTTATACTGAACACCTCACCCAATAGGTAACACAATAATTCCTATGACACAGAATCAACAACAGATGGTGGACAACACCTGGTCATCCCAACTCCAAATCCCCCTCACAGCAAATGGAGACCTGCACTCATACCCTTGTCAGTAATTCCACCAATACAGAGGGGGCTGGAGAGCAACCCAGTACAGCCAAGTTAATAACCAAAGAAGTACACCTGCTCCACACTTTCAGATATAGTAAAACATAAAATCAGGGTGAAACAAGCCAATACATAGCTAACAATTAAAGACAACAACTTCAAAATGTCTAGGAAATAACAGACAACCTCAAATCAATCAAACAAACAAAACAGGACAAGACAATAGAAATAAAAGACCAAGCTAGAGAATTATCTATCATGAAAGAAGAACAAGCGACAGAACTATCTGAGAAGGAATTCAGAAGGTATATATATAGGACTCTTCAAGAGCTGAAGGAAACCACAAAGAGAACTAATGAGAAGACAGACGGTGTCCTGGAAAAATTCAGGAAAATTATTGAAGAACAAAATAACAAGATTAATACACAACCAGAACTCATACAAAAACAGCAATTAGAAATCCAGAAGATGAACACTAAAATTACAGAGTTATACAACATGGTGGAAGAAGAGAAGAGCAGACTAGAACTGTCTGAAGAATTCATTTCCCAACTAGAAGACAAATCCCTTGATACCATTCTGTATGAAAAGAAGTCAAAAGAAAGATTTAAGAGAGATGAAAAGAACCTAAGAGTTATATGGGATGACATGGAAAAAAGCAACATATGCCTCATTGAAATACCAGAACAAGAGGAAAAAAAAAAAAAAAAAAAAACCACTGAGAAAATTGTTCAAGACTTGCTAACAGAAAATTTCCCCCATATCATGAAGGAAGAAAAGATATCTGAACAAGAAGCTCAATGAACCCCATACAGGATAGATCCGAAAAGAAAGTCACCAAGATATATCATAATCAAACTCTTCAAAACAAAAGACAAAGAAAGAATTTTGGTAGCAGCTTGGGAAAAAGGAAATGTCACCTAAAATGGACTACCAATAAGACTAAGTTCTGATTTCTCAGCAGAAACCATGCAGGCAAGAAGGCAATGGGATGGCATATATAAAATATTGAGGGAAAAAAACTTCCAACCAAGAATTATATATCCAGCAAAATTGTCCATCAAATATAAGGGTGAAATCAAGACATTCTCAGACAAACAGAAATCAGGGAATTTGTGAAAATCTGACCAACCCTACAAGAAATGCTGAAGGGAGTCCTTTTGATAGAGAACCCATAACAGAGAATAACAAATTAAAAACAAGACAATTGACATCACCACTTAGAAATCAAACCAGAAAGAGATGCTCAAAATAAGCTCAAAAAATAATGTACACAGAGAAATAAGGGAGTCAATCTCCAGATGACACCATCAACAAAGCAAAAAGAGGGATGACAGCTTTAATTAAAAAACTTCCAAAAGGAGAAGAAGACAGGACAAGGCCTTTATAGAACTGACTGTCCCAAACCTAAGGAGATAAGAATTTACTTCAGGGTAACCACAAAGTAAAATAACAATCACTGTAAGCAAACTCAGAAAGAAGAAAAACACATGGGCTTAGTAAGCATAAAACCAACAATAACAAGGAAAAGAGAAGAAACACTTGATAATAAAATGGGTTCAGCACAGAACAATACTTGGAACAAGGAAATTACCAAGAGCACAATAGAATGACAGCAATACATTCATACCTATCACGAGTTACACTCAATGTGAATAGATAAATGCACCAGTCAAGAGAAAGAGAGTGACAGATTGGATAAGAAAAGAAGGTCATTAATATGGTTCCTACAAGAGACCCACCTTAGACACAAAAATAAAAACAAATTAAAAATTAAGGGGTAAAAATATGCCAAGCTAATAGCAACCAAAAAAAGAGTAGGTGTGACAATAATAGACTTCAGAAAATATTGTTGTTGTTGTTGTTATGTGCCGTCGAGTTGGACCCAACTCATAGTGACCCCTCCTTGGGTTTCTGAGGCAGTATCACTATGGAAGTAAATTGCCCCATCTTCCTTCCGAGGAGTGGCTGGTGGGTTTGAACCTCCAGCCTTCTGGTTAGCAGTCAAGTGCCTTAGGCAGTATGCTACCAGAGCTCTGAGAAAATAGACTTGAAGGTGAAAAACAGAATCAAAAATCAAAAACAAAAACAAAAAAGGACAAAGAAAGGCATTATATAATGCTAAAAGGATCAATTGACCAAGGAGACATCACCATAATTAATATCTATGCACCCAATGAAAGTGCTCCAAAAACATAAAGCAAATATTAACTGAACTGAAGGAAAAAATAGACAACTGTATAATAGTAGTAGGAGACTTCAACCTACCACTTTCAAGGAGGGACAGAAAAAAATTCAACAAAGATACAGAAGAACTCAACAATACAATGAACCAACTTGACCTCATAGATATATACAGAGCACTCCATCCAACAAAAGCACAATACACATTCTTCTCCAGTGCATATGGATCATTCTGTAGAATAGACCATATGTTAAGACACAAAACAAGCCTCAATATGTTAAAAAGCATTGAAATGCTACAAAGCATCTTCTCTGATCAATAATAGAAAGATCAAGGAAAATATAAAATATGTGGAAACTGAATAATACACTGCTAAAAACTACTGGGTAACAGAAGAAATAAAGTGTGAAATAATAATAATAATAATAATAATAATAATAAATTCCTAGAAACAAATGAGAATCAGGATACAACTTACCAAAACTTTTGGGACACAGTGAAAGCAGCACTCAGTGGTCAATTTATAGCAATAAATGCACACATCAAATAGACACTCTAACACAACAACTTCATCAATTAGAAAAAGAGCAGCAAAAGAAGCCTACGATATCCAGAAGTAGAGAAATAGTAAAGATTAGAACAGAAATAAAGGAAACAGAAAGTAAACAAACAAACACAATAGAGAAAAATCAACAAAACAAGAAGCTGGTTCTTTGAAAAGATTAACAAAATTGACAAACCACTGGCAAATTTAACAAAGGAAAAGAAAGAAAGATGGAAATAACATGAATAATAAAAGGGTGACATCACAATAGAACCAACTGAAATAAAAAAGATAATAACAGAATATTATGAAAAACTGTACTACAACAGACTCATGAACCTAAAAGAGATGGAAAAGGTTTTAGAAACAAGGCCTACCTAACTATCCCAGTCAGATAGTATCCTTGAACAGACCCATAGTAAAAGAAGAAATTGAGCAGGTCATAAAAAAACGTCCCACATAAAAATGTCCTGCCCCAAATGCCTTCAGTGGAGAATTTTACTAAACATTCAGGAAAGAGTTGACACCTATACTGCTCAAACTATTACAGAACATAGAAAAAGATGCAATACTCCCAAATTCATTTTAAGAAGCAAGCATAATACTGACACCCAAATCAGGGAAAGGCACCACTAAAAAGGAGAATTACAGACCAATATCCCTCATGAATATAGATGCAAAAATCTTCAACAAAATCCTAGCCAGCAGAATCCAACAACATATCAAAAAAATAATACATCATGACAAAGTGGAATTCACACCAGGTATGCATTCAGTTTTAACATCAGAAAAACAATCACATAAACAAAACAAAGGAAAAGCATCTTATGATCATATCAATTGATGTAGAAAAGACATTCAATAAAATCCAACACTCACTCCTGTTCAGAACTCTCAGCAAAATAGGGATAGAAAGGAAAATCTTCAACATAATAAAGGGCATATACACAAAGCCACAGTCAACATTACTGTTAATGGAGAAATACTCAAAGCATTCCCCTTGCAAACAGGAAGCAGACAAGTATTCCCTTTATCACCACTTCTATTTAACATTATATTGAAAATCCTAGACAGGGCAATAAGGCAAGAAAGAGAAATAAAAGGCATGTAAGTTGGCAAAGAGTCAGTAAGCTACCTGTATTTGCAGATGACACGATCCTATATGTAGAAAACTCAAGAGACTCAGCAAAAAAAAAAAAAAAAAAAAAATACTGGAACTAATAGAAAGGTAGAGCAAAGTAGCAGGATACAAGGTCAACATACAAAATCAGTTGAATTCCGCTACATCAACAAAGAGACCTCTGAAAAGGAATAAGGGGGGAAAATACCATTTACTATAGCTACCAAAACCATAAAATATTTAGTAATAAATCTTACCAGAAACACAAAAGACCTATACAAAGAAAACTACAAAACACTACTACAAGAAGCTACAAGGGGTCCACATAAATGGAAGAACTTGCCTTGTTCATGGATAACCAAACCAAACTCACTGCTGTTGAGTTGTTTCTGACTCAGAGCAATCTCTCCTTGGGTTTTTGAGGGAGTATCTCTATGGAAATAGATTGCTCAGTCTTCCTTCCAAGGGTGGCTGGTGAGTTTGAACCACCAGCCTTCTGGTTGGCAGTTGAACACCTTGGGCACTTTGCCAAAGCAACCTACATGTTCAATGCAATCCCAATCCAGACACCATCAACATTTTTTAAAGATATGGAAAAAAAACAATTATTAATTTAATATGGAAAGGAAAGAGACCTCAGATAAGCAAAGCACTGCTGAAGAAGAAAAACAAAGTAGGAGGTCTCACACTCCTGGATCTCAAAACCTACTATACAGTCACAGTAGTTAACACAGCATGATATTGGTGCAATGATAGATAGACCAATGGAACAGAAACACACCCATCCATCTATGGACAGCTGATATTTGACAAAGAACCAAAACCCATTAAATGAGGGAGAGATAGCCTCTTTAACAAACGGTGCTGGCAAACTGGATATCCACTTGCAGAAAAATTAAACAAGATCCATACCTCACACCATACAAAAACAATGAACCCAAGATGGATCAAAAACCTAAATGTGAAAATTAAAATTATAAAGTAAAACAACAATAAAATAGGGACAAACTTAGGAGTCATAATTTATGGCATAAGTAGACTACCAAGCATAACCAAAATTGCACAAATAGCAGAATATAAACTAGATGAATGGGACCTACTAAAAGTTAAATTCTTATGTGCATCAAAACATTTCTCCAAAAGATTCAAAAAGATCCAACAGATTGGAAATATATTTGGCAAGAGCGTATCTGACAAGGGACATAGCTTTAGAATTTATAGAAAAGTTCAGTACTTCAACATCAAAAGACAAAAAATATAATTTAAAAAATGGGCAGAAGATGTGAACAGACACTTCAACAAAGAAGATATTCAGGTGGCCAACAAACAGGTTTGTGATCATTAGCCATTAAAGAGATGCAAATTGAAATAACAATGAGATATCATCTCACCCCAGAAATAATAGCAAATTTCAACAAGACAGAACTAACAAATGATGGCAAGGATGTGGAGAGATTGGGACTCTCATACACTGCTGGTGGGACTGTAAAATGATAAAACCATTGTGGAAAATGGTATGGTGCTTCCTTACAAAATTGGAAATAGAAATACCATTTGATTGAGCAATCCCACTATTATATATAT
>NW_006921641.1:864900-888258 GCF_000298275.1 Orycteropus afer afer | reverse complement strand
TTGAGAAGAATGGGAATTGCTGAACACTTGATTGTACTCATGAGGAACCTGTACCTTGACCAGGATGCTGTCATTTGAACAGAACAAGGGGACACTGCATGGTTTAAAATCAGGAAGGGTGTGGGTCAGGGTTGTATCCTTTCCCCATACTTATTCAATCTATATACTGAGCAAATAATCCGAGAAGCTGGACTATATGAAGAAAAACGTGGCATCAGGATTGGAGGAAGAATCATTAAAACCTGAGATACACTGATGATACAACTTGGCTTGCTGAAAGTGAGGATGACTTGAGTCACTTACTGATGAAAACTGAGGAACACAGTCTATAGTACGGATCACATCTCAATATAAAGAAGACAAAAATCCTCACAACTGGACCAATGAGCAGCATCATGATAAATGGACAAATGATTGAGGTTGTCAAAGAATTCACGTTGCTTGGTTTTACAATTGAGGCCAATGGAAGCAGCAGTCAGGACATTAGCCGAAGTGTAGCACTGGGCAGATCGGCTGGGAAGGAACTGTTTCAAGTGCTGAGGAGCAAGGATATCTCCTTGAAGACTAAGGTGCGCCTGACACAAGCCATGATATTTCCAGTCACCTCGTATGCATGTGAGAGCTGGACAAAGAGTAAGGGAGACTGAAGAAGAGTTGATGCTTTTGAGTTGTGGTGCTGGCAAAGAATGCTTAAGGTACCATGGACTGCCAAAAGAACTAACAAAGCTGTCCTGGAGGAAGTACAGCTAAGATGCTCCTTGGAAGTGAGGATGGCCAGACTTCATCTCACCTATTTTGGTCATGTTGTCAGAAGGGACCATTCCCTGGAGAAGGATGTCATGCCTAGTGGGTGGAGGGTCGACGAAAGAGGGGAAGGCCTTCAACGAGATGGATTGACACGGTGGCTGTGACAATGGGCTCAAGTATAGCAAAGATTGTGGAGCTGGCACAGGATCAGGCGGCGTTTCATTCTGCTGTTTGTGGGGTTGCTATGAGTCAGAAATGACTCGATGGCACCTAACAACAACAACAAAGAAGTGAGAATCAAGACATGAATAAATATATGAGCACCCATGTTCATCACAGCACTGTTCAGAAAAGCAAAGAGATGGAAATAACCTAAGTGCCTATCATCAGATGAATGGATGACAAAACAATGGTAGATGCATCCAATAGCATACAGTGCAGCCCTAAATAAAATGATGAATCTGTGAAAAACCTTAAAATGTGGATGAATTTGGAGGAGGCCTTTTACTAAGTGAAATAAGTCAATACAGAAGGAGAAATATTACATGAGTACAATACTGTAAAAAGTCAAGGAAAGGCTTACATATGGAAGGAAACTCTTTTTTGGTTACCAGGGATGAGACAGGTGGGGAGGCAAAGTTGCTAGATAGATAAGAGAGAAGTATTGATTTGGGTGAAGGGAAAGACAATATACCAATAGTGAGTGATCAGCACAATAACATTAAGGAAAAGGAAGACACAGAGTTGCACAATAGATACAGACAACAAAGGCAAACACTTTTTCATACTCAATACTGCATTATCAGTAATAACAGACATTAATCTAGGGCAGGATACATAGGTAGAAAGGCCAAATGATCAAGTATGGGTAGGCAAAAGGGAATATACTCATGACTATGTTTAAGTTTGGCTGACAATATTTCTATATACGTATTTTTATGTGCTATAAGAATGTCCATGAATATAATAGAGCTAATGTGGGACAAAGCGGTGATAATTTCTTAGCCACAGCCTGACTCAGCCCACTTTACCCAGGGGCTCTGGGCCATGGCTCTTTAGGACATCAAGCTCAATTGGCATAACATACTACACAAAAGCATTGTTCTACATCATACTTTGGTGAGTAGAAATTGGGGTCTTAAAAATTTGCTAGTGGCCATCTAAAATGCAACAATTGATCCCTCCTAGTCTGGAACAAAGAAGAATGAAGAAAACCAAAAATGCATGGAAACAATTAGTACAAGACATTAGTGGCTCACGTGAGCCTCAGCCTACATGACCCTGAGACCAGAACTAGATGATGCCTGGCTTCCACTGTCAAATACTCAGAAAGGGATCAATATAGGAGGTCCTATATAGAATAGGAGAAAAATGTGGAGCAAAACTTAAAACCATGAAAAAAGACAAGGTTTACTGGTCTGATGGAGACTGATGAAACCCCAAGACTATGGCTTCTATTCACTCTTCAGGCCTGGAATTGAACTCACTCCTGTGGCTTCCAAACAAGAAATAGATAACTGTACATGGTAAATAGTTATACCAGATAGGTACACTCCTCAGAACCATCAACCATGGGAGATCAAAAGGTCAGCATTTGCACAGGGCGATAGCTCAGAGGCAGGAATGTATGGGAAAGAAGGATACAGGGAAAAGGTAACCACAGAGAGGATGTGGAAAGAGAGCTGTTACATTATGAGAATTGAAACTCATGCCGTGAAACAAAATGTGTATGAACTGGTTGAATGGAATATGAATTTCCTCTATAAACTTTCACCCCAATCAAAATGAAAAAGGAAGAAAGAAAATATTACTGTGAGGTTCATCAAGGCTCCCAAATGCAGCAAAACCCGTGCTAGTGAGAGCAGCAGCAAGAGGCAAAGGAGAAGTATCATTTTGTAAGTGAAACAAAAAGTTAATAAACAATACGACGGTGGAAAATCAGTGATTGTTGTTGCTCATGATTTAGGCATGTTCATGTAGCTCTCTGGTGGTGTAGTGCCTAAAGCATTTGACTGCTAACCAGGAGGTTGGCAGTTCAAACCCACCAGCCACTCCTTGGAAGGAAGGTTGGGCAATCTGCTTCCTTAGAGATACCACCATGGAAACCCAAGGAGGGGTTTCTATGAATTGGAATTGACTGGATGGCAGTGAGTTTGGTTTGTTTTTTTGACACAAAGTCTAAATCATTATAAATTTCTATTGTACAGAATGTATTTTAGACATTAAGTGATGAATGACTATTTGAGTTTTGTTCCAAAGAAAACAATAGAATTTTGACATGTATAGAAGGAGGCAGTGATATTCCAGAAGAAAGGAAGAACTCAGGTAAAATATATCTTTGTAAAAAGGTACAGAGGTATTCCTGGAAAAGGAAATGGGGTCTATTATATGGGGATCTTTAAATAAAAAGCCAAAGTGTCCTTAAAAGCCAGAAAGATATTAGTTTTTTAAAAGATACCAGTTTAAAAGTCTGTTTTAAAGGATTTTGAAGAGGGCTGTGACTAGTTAAAGGAGCTGTGGCAGTGTAGTGGATAAGATATTTGGCTGTTAACCGGAGTGTCTACTGTTCAAACTCACTAGCTGCTCTACAGAAGGAAGATGGAGTGATCTACTTCCATAAAGATTTACAGCCTTGGAAACCCAAAGGGGGTCACTATGAGTTGGAGTCAACTCAATGGCAGTGAATTTGGTTTTGCTTTGGTGACTAGCTTGGAAGGATAGCTATTGCATCAGAAAGAGACCAAAAGCACAGAGCTCAATTAAAGGCAATCATAGTAAACATGTGGGTCTCAGCAACTGATTGGATGTGGAGGTGTTACAGCAGAAGACCACATTTTCAAAGGTTAGTATCTCAAAGCTATTATTATTACTATTATTGCCAATAGGAAAAAAAAAAAAAAAAACAGAACTAGGAAAATATCCCTATATGAACATATTTATATTGCTTTTCTTTAGCCTTGCTCTTCCCTGGAACATATATTACAAGCAAAAACAAACATAGCAACTATCAGATGTCAATGCCATAGATGGACACACTCCAAAACCAAACCAAACCCACTGCCTTCGAGTTGATTCTGAGTCATAGTGACCTCCATTGTGTTTCTTCTTTACAGAAGTAGATTGCCTTATCTTCCTTTTGGGGAGAGCCTGGAGGGTTTTAACCCTCAACCTTCTGATTAGCAGTCAAATGCCTTAGACTCTGCACCACCAGAGGTCCTTATGGACACACAAAAGAGAATCAGTTCCGGGATGGGAAACCTGGTTCCCACACTGTGGCACATAGTGCTGAAAATAGTGGTTACCAGCCATGTATCATCCCATCTCCAAGTCAGTCAAGAGATGAGTTTTTCCCAAGAGAGATCTCCCCTTTCTTTATTGTAGTTGTTTATACATCTATGCCATTTGTTATTATTTGCCATCAAGTTAATTCCTATTGATAGCAACCCCATGTGTGCAGAATAGAACTATTTCATAGGGTTTTCAAGTCTGTGATCTTTTGGAAGCAGATTGTGAGGGCAGTCTTCCGAGGATATTCTGGGTAGGTATGAACCATCAACTTTTTGACTAGTAGTAGTCAAGACCTTAACTATTTATGCCATCCAAGGACTTTATGCAATTGTTGTTGTAGGTGCTGTCAAGTTGGTTTCGACTCATAGTAACCCTGTGTACAAAGGATGAAACACAGCCCAGTCCTGTTCCATTCTCACAATCATTGCTGTGCTTGAATCCATTATTGCAGCCATTGTGTCAATCCATCTTGTTGAGAGTCTTCCCCATTTTCACTGACCCTCTACTTTATCAATCATGATTAACTTTCTCCAGGGACTGGTCTCTCCTGAAACAAAAGCAGAGTACAAGAGATGAAGTCTGGCCATTCTCACTTCTAAGGACATTTGGCCTAATAGTATTTTGTTCTTTCAATTTTTGTGTATTGTTGTTTTCATACTACTGTAAGATTTTAGGACATATATGCTTATTAAGTTATCTGGACTTAACTCTTTTATAAACAGAATTTTTAGGTATTTCTTTTGGGTTCTTTGTGACGTGAAAAAAATTATTGAGACACTAGGGGTGCAATAAAATGAAAAATTTTAGGACATGCAAAAGTGCACCTCTCTGTATACCACAGGGTAACATGTAAGTGTCTTTAGACAAGAACTGTAAGGTTTGTTGTTGTTGTTGTTATGCACCATGGAGTTGGATCTGACTCATAGTGACCCCTCCTTGGGTTTCCGAGGCAGTATCACTACCGAAGTAGATTGCCCAACCTTCCTTCCGAGGAGTGGCTGGTGGGTTTGAACCGCCAGCCTTCTGGTTAGCAGTCAAGGTGCCTTAGCCACTATGCTACCAGAGCTCCCACCTTAAAATATAGAGGGAAAAACCTGCCTGTGATCAAGCCATCACCCTATTTGTCTGCTTCAGTTTGCAGCAAAAAAAAAAAAAAAAAAGTAAGCACTTATCTCTACTCACCTCTTATCTCTTTAATCCACTCCAATTAGGATTTTGTTTTTATCATTCTTTCAAAATAAGTCTTATAACAGATACTTCCATTTTTCTAGACTTAACTTTCAGATTTCAGTTCTTACCTTACTTTACTTCTCAGCAGCATTCAGCACTGATGATCACTCCCTCCATTTAAAACACTTCCTTTTTGTCTTCTAGGGCCCTACTCCCTTAGTCTCTTCTACCTCATTAATCTTTGTCCTGTTTATTCGTATCCTCAGTATATAACAGACCCTGGCACATTATACCTTGGTCCCCAGAATGGCGATAAAAATTATAGCTGGGAAGTTTCAGGAAATAATTGAAGGAGATGTCTTTCAATTGAGTCTTAAATAACATGTATGATCTCATCAAATGTTTTATTTTTAAGGATTAGGGGAACTAAGTCAGAGTGAAAACATTTAGCAGAGATGCAAAATTAGAATTCATAGGTAAACTTCAGGAATAATGACATGGTAGGTAGTTGGATTGGATCATGGAATATCAATTCTAAACCCAGAGTGGTTTTAGGGTTTAGGGAGAGTTTTCTGGCACGTGGATGACATTAAGATAAGTAAATGGATTCTAGAATCAGTGCAGATGCTTTTGTAGGCTAAATTTGCTAAATGCAAATATTATTGTATCAATCATCAATTTATTGCCTCTTAGCTCCAAATCCACCCTTTCTTTGCATGTTGTTGTTGTTGTTGTTGTTATGTGCCCTTGGGTAAGACCTGACCCATAGCAACCCCTGCTTGGGTTTCTGAGGTGATATCACTACGGAAGAGGATTGCCTATTGGTGGGTTTGAACCGCCAGCTTTCTGGTTAGCAGTCAAGTGCCTTAGGCACTATGCTAATAGAGCTCCCTTTCTTTGCATAGTCTTTCATAATACTGGAGCTGAACCTTGTAAACATTTCCTTTGCCATCTGGCAAAATGGTCGGCTTTGTCAGAAGAGGGCACTAAACAATCACTGAAAGGGAAAGGGACACCTCTTCTTTGTCCAGTTTCTGTGCTTTCCCTCTTACTCCCAGGGCACAGTGGAAAGCTAGTGGCTTTCTAGGGAGTATCTCCAGTGTCCTAGTGAGTGTAGACATTTCCAAGTTAAGTTTGTGAGTACCCCCAGCAGGCAGCTTCACAGCAAGTGTGCTGGTACCCTGCTGGGTGGCTTCCATGTAAGTCTGATGGCACTCCAGTGAGTAGTTTTTTATTCACCAGCCTCAGCCTACAGCAAGTCAGCAAGCTTAGCCATCCAGTAGGTCACAGCCACACCTTCTCCAATGAAGTCTGAACCTCAACGGGGACGGAACTCTCTTATGAGTTTATGCTTTCCTTGGATTCTCTCCTTCAGCTCTGTAGGCAGTGAGGGCTTCATATATATGCTTCACTAGTATTTACTGTTCTTTACCTTTCTACAACTAAAATGTTACTTACTTTTGCACAAGTTAATAATTCTCTATATTAAAATTCAGTTGATCAAATTTCTAGTATAGTTTCAGTCTCTGACTGAACTCTTGAGTGATGCATTATTGCTCCACATATAATGGTTACTACCCAGATGTAGCACTGAATAAATTCAGGTTGTTCCCTCTACATGTTGATATATTTTTCTTTCCAACTATTATCAACTGGTCATCTGCAGCAGCATCTCCATATGAGCATTATCAAAGAACACAATTTACCCAATTATATATTGAAAAAAAACAAATCCAGACCATCATATGGCATAAAATGCTTCTAATCAAGGAAGTTGATAAATGAAAGAAAATGATATGTTCTCTCCTATGTGACAGATATACTAATAAATTAAATGTTTAAATGAAAATAGAATAAAATGAACTTGAGATTTAATAGTAATCGATTGAAATTGTTTATCTAACATAGATAAGTGATCTAATGGAAAAACCAAAATAAACAGATTAAACATGTTTTGCCAAAACTCCCTTTCTAGTATAGAAGAGAGACATTAAAAAAAAAAAAAAGACAAAGAAAATGAGGCAATGACTTGGTTAGTTACTGGGAAAATCATTACTGCTTTTTCTAGAGACGTAGCTCAGAGACATTCTATAGTTTAAATCAGGGGTTGGCAAACTATGGCTCTAGGCTGGCTTCCCATTTCTGTAAATCAAGTTCTTTTACAGCCACAAACATTCATTTTTCCATTATCTATGGCTGTTTCACTCTACAATGCATTTTTTTTTTTTTTGGCTTTTCAAACCATAATGATTTGGAAACAGATAAATAGATGTGCCTGTGTTCCAATACATTTTTATTTACAAAATCAAGCTGCAAACCATATTTGGCCTGCAGGGCTCAGTTTGCTGACTCCTGCTTGAGAATATAGTAAACCAGATGCTGTTCAGGCAATTCCAATTCATAATGACTCCATGTGTGTCACAGCAGAACTGTGCTCAATAGAGTTTTCATGACTGTGACCTTTTGGAAGCAGATCACCAGGCTTTCCTCCCAGGTGCCTCTGAACAGATTCAAACCACCAACCTTTTGGTGAGTAGCCATGCACTTAATTGTTTGAGCCACGAAGGGAATCCTTAGAGCATATCAGGTATGCAATAAGCATAGTTGAATAAATGGAAATAATGGGATTATTTTAAAAATTCAAAAATTACCAGTATATTGCCTTCATTCTCTTCTCTGTGTGTGTGTATGTGTGTGTGAATCTAGATGATATCCTGACAACTGGAGACTGGGCATGGTGGATGACTTTGGAAGCCTTTGGAGGGTACCAACTTTGTGGAAAACACTGTAGTCCTGGGGCAAAAGGTAAACTTCATGCTTGATAAAAAACAACCAGAGGATAAAGTTTCCCTCTGGTGTGCTGTAGTCTTCAGTCTTTTGATTTTCATTCCCACTGTTGGCTCAAAGCTGCCCTTAATCTATCACAAGCCTCTTGAGTATGTGCTCTGGGTTCACTGTCATCATGAAAACTCCTTCATGAACTTTAGGGGAGGAACCTCAGCATGAATGTGTGCTGTTTACAAAGCTTCTGAGGAAAATGTCACCTCAATGTATTGAAAACAATCCAAGATGCATTTCAAGTATTTGTTTTGAAGTAGAAATGTTAAGAATGGCACATTTTTTCCCAAAGGGTGTTTGTTAATTTTACAAATCCAAATAAACACATTTCACTAGGCAACTTCAAATTACCTAATTTGATGATGCTACTTTTGTTATGCCCCTCTGATCTGCCTCTGCAACTCTATTAAACTTCCAATAGCTAATTCAGACCATCATACCTCTCCTCAAGACAGCTACTTTTGATTCTTCACGTCTCTAATGCTTATTATCACTGTCAGCCAGATTAATCTCCTTGAAGCACAAATCTGGCCATGTCAGTATTTTTCTCAGAAACCCCAGAAGGTTCCCCTTTGCCTGGAGAATAAAGTGCAGTCTTAGGCAATTGACTCAGACTTTGGGCTCCATTTATTTATACCACTCAAAGGAACTCTCACTTATATATGCCTATACTGTTTTTTTATAGAGCTGCCAGAAAAAATGCAGGATGCCCAGTTAAATTTAAATTTCAGATAAACAGTGAAATGTTTTTTATTAGTATGACGTATTCATACTAAAAAAAATCATTATCTAAAATTTTAACTTAACTGGTGATTTAATTGTATTTTTATTTATTAAATCTGGAAACTCTATTTCCATGTCCATTACATTCACCAGATTCACAATCTCTTCTCCTTATATATACCTCATGCTTCTCAGCTTTTCTAAATTTGCCATAAGGACTTCTGAATGACATATATCCATAAATGCAAGTATGGAATGTAACAAACTCTCCATCTCTTAAATCAACATGATGTAGAAAGAAGTATGGAATATACTTGGATTACTATCATGGCTTTGGACTTGGCTACCTATATGCCTCCTGGCTAAATGGCTTATTTCCATGGGCTTCAGATTCCTCAACTCTATAGTGAAATAATAATACTAACTTTGTATGGTTTTCTTAAATATTACATGTAAACTGATATAAAAGGTGTATGATAACATATGATCATGGGGGGAGTTCAATAAATGATAACATCATATTATTTCTCCTTATATCAGTGCATTCTCAAACTTGAGAACCCTTAAAAAAACTCACTGATGTTTAATCAATTTCAACTCATAGCGACCCTATAGGACAGAGAGTCTGTAATCTTTATGGAAGCAGACTGCCACATTTTTCTCCCATGGAGAGGCTGGTATATTTGCACCACCAAACTTTCAGTTAGCAGCCAAGGTTTAACCACTGCACCACCATGGCTCCTTGACAATGTTTATGCTGTTGTTAGGTGCCGTTAAGTCATGTCCGACTCATAGCAACCTCATGTATAGCAGGATGAAATACTGCTTGGTCCTGTGCCAGCCCCATGTTCCTTGATATACCTGAGCTCATCGTTGTAGCCACTGTGTCAATCCATCTCATTGAAATCCTTCCCCTTTTTCGTTGTCCCTTCACCTCACCAAGCATGACATCCTTCTCCAGGGAATGGTCCCTTGTGACAACATGACCGAAGTATGTGGGACGAAGTTTGGCCATTCTCTCTTCCAAGGAGCATTCTGGCTGCGCTTCCTCCAGGAAGTATTTGTTAGTTCTTTTAGCAGTCCATGGTACTTTCAGCATTCTTTGCTAACACCACAGCTCAAAAGCATCGACTCTTCTTCGGTCTTCCTTTTTCATTGTCCAACTCTCACATGCATAGGAGGCGATTGAAAATACAGTGCTTTGTATCAAGAGCACCTTGCTCTTCAAGGAAATATCTTTGCTCTTCAGCACGTGAAAGAGGTCCTTTGCAGAAGATTTGACCAATGCTATACAACGTCTGATATCTTGACTTCTGCTTCCATTGGTGTTGATTGTAGAACCAAGTAATATTAAGTCTTTGACAACTTCAATCTTTTCTCCATTTATCATGATGCTGCTTATAGGTCCAGTTGTGAGGATTTTTGTTTTCTTTATGTTGAAGTGTAATCCATACTGCAGACTATAGTCTTTAATCTTCATCAGTAAGTGTTTCAAGTCATCCTCACTTTTAGCAGGCAAAGTTGAATCATCTGCATAATGTAGGCTATAAATGAGTCTTCCTCCAATCCTGAAGTCTGTTCTTCTTCATATAGTCCAGCTTCTCAGATTATTTGTTCAGCATACAGATTGAATAAGTATGGTGAAAGGATAAAACACTGACACACTCCCTTCTTGATTTTGTACCATGTAGTATCCCCTTGTTCTGTTCAAACAACAACCTCCTGGTCTATGTAGAATTTCCTCATGAGCACAATTAAATGCTCCGGAATTCCCATTCTTCTCAATGTTATCCATAATTTGTTATGATCCGCACAATTGAATGCCTTCAAATAAACAATAAAACACAAGTAAACATCTCTCTGGTATTCTTTGCTTTGAGCCAAGATCCATCTGACATCAGCAATGATATCCCTCATTCCACGTTGTCTTCTGAATCCAGATTGCATTTCTGGAAGCTCTCTGTCAATATACTGTTGCAACCGTTTTTGAAATATCTTCAGTAAGATTATATTTGCATGCGACATTAATGATATAATCATATTAACGATTAATGATTTTAATGATATTGTTCAGTAATTTCCACATTCTGTGGGATCACTTTTCATTGGAATGGTTACAAATATGGATCTTTTCCAGTTAGCTGTCCACGTTGTCTTCCAAATCTCCTGGCATAGCCGAGTGCAGCATCCATTTGTTGAAACATCTCAATGAGTAACCTGTCAATTCCTGAAGCCTTGTTTCTTGCCACTTTCCTCAGTGTAGCTTTGACTTCTTCCTTTGTTGTAGTTCAGTTTATATGTCAGCTTGGCTGGGTTTGGTTGAGTGGCTGGGCAGCTGGTGGTAGTTATTCCCCATGATGAGACTGACAATCAACTCCATAGTGGGATCTACCACAAGCAGCAGAGTAGCTGCCTTTGGGATGTGGTCTGCTTCCTGTAGATAAGGAGAAGCCTTGGGGATAGTAGGTAGATTATGGCACGCTTGGACTGTGCATGTAGCCATGTCTTTGTTCAGCAGCCTGCCATGCTCTGCTGACCCGGGGACTTACAATGGACTTGAATTAATGGCCTGCTGTGTGGTTTGGTAACATCGGGACTGTGCCTTTTTACTTGTTAACCTTGGGCTTGGCAGCCTCAGCAGCCAGCAGCTGTCTAAGTGAAGAAAAGCCTCTAGTTTCTGTGGGCCAGAAGCTGGAGGCAGAGCTGAAGCCCAAGGCTAAGAGGCTTTCACCCAGGCCCTAGAGCACTTTGAACTTGGACTTAAAGCCTCCAAACTTTAAGAGAATAAACTCCTGTTTCTTAAGGCCATCCCATTTGCAGTATGTTCTTGTCAGAGCAGCACTAAGTAAACAGAACATCCTTCAGTACCATTGGTTCTTGATCATATGCTACTTCCTGAAACAGATGAACATCAACCAATTCTTTTTGGTACAGTCACTCTGTGTATTCCTTCCATCTTCTTTTGATGTTTCCTGCATCATTCCACATATTGCCTATGGAATCTTTCAATATTGCAACTTGAGGCTTAGATTTCCTCTTCAGTTCTTTCAGCTGGAGAAATGTGGAGCTTATTCTTCCCTTTTGGCTTTCCAACTCCATGTCTTTGCACATTTCATTATAATAATTGACTTTGTCTTGAGCTGTTCTTTGAAATCTGTTTAGGTCTTTCATCTTGTCATTTCTTCCATTTGCTTTAGCTACTCTCCATTCAAGGGCAAGTTTCTGAGTCTCTTCTGACATCCATTTTGGTCTTTTCTTCCTTTCCTGTCTTTTTAATGACTTTTTGCTTTCTTCATGGATGATGTTCTTATGTCATCCCATAATTCCTCCAGTTTTTGGTCATTGGTGTTCAATGCATCAAATCTATTCTTTAAATGGTCTCTAAATTCAGGAGGGATATAATCAATGTCATATTTTGGGTCTTATGGACTTGTTTTAATTGTCTTCAAATTCAACTTGAACTTGCAAATGAGCAGTTGATGGTCTGTTCCACAATCAGCTCCAAGCCTAGTTTTGGCTAAAGATATTGAGTTTCTCCATCGTCTCTTGCCACAGATGTAGTCAATCTGATTCCTGTGTACTCCTTCTGGCAAAGTCCATGTGCATAGCCACTGTTTGTGTTGTTGAAAAAGATATTTACATTGAATAAGTTGTTAGTCTTGGAAAATTCTATCATGAAATCTCCAGTATTATTTCTATCTCCAAGGCCAAATTTTCAAACTACTACTGATTCTTCTGTTTCCAATTTTTGCATTCAGTCACCAGTGATAATCAGCACATCTTGATTGCATGTTTGGTCAATTTCTGACTGCAGAAGTTGGTAAAAATCTTAAATTTCCTCATCTTTGACTTTGGTGGTTGCTGTGTAATTTGAATAATAGTAGTATTAACTGACTTTTCTTGTAGGTGTATGGAAATTATTCTATCATTGATAGCATTGTACTTCAGGAAAGATCTTGAAACATTGTTTGTGACAATGAATGCCACGCCGTTCCTCTTCAATTTGTCGTTCCTGGCATAGTAGATCATATGGTTATCTGATTCAAAATGGCCAAAACCAGTCCATTTCAGCTCACTAATGCCTAGGAAATCAATCTTTATGTGTTCCATTTCATTTCTGACAACTTTCAATTTTCCTAGATTCATACTTTGTACATCCCATGTTTTGATTATCAATGGATGTTTGCAGCTGTTTCTTCTCATAGTCATGCCACTTCAGCAAATGGAGATCCCGAAAGCTCTACTTTATCCATATCATTAAGGTAGACTCTACTCTGATGAGACAGCTCTTTTCCAGTCATATTTTCAGTGCCTTCCAACCTGAGGAGCTCATCTTCTGGCACTGTATCAGACAATGTTTCTGGGCTATTCATAAAATTTTCCAGTAATATATCAGACAGTGTTAAACTACTATTCATAAGGTTTTTACTGGTCAATTCTTTGAGACATGGATGGCCTCTTCCTTCTTCTGAGTCTGTCTCAGTCTGGAAGCTCCACCAAAACCAGTGCACCATGTGCACCCTTATTGGCACAGCCTCCAGCCTCACAACAGCATGCTAGCTACCACAGTATGACAAACCAACAGACAAGTTTATCTTCCTTAGCTCTGCTCACTTCCTGGGCTTCCCTCTACCTGTTCCTGATGGTCCTGTCTGCCGCTGCTCCCTGCTGCCTTGGGGGCTGTCCTTATAGTTCCCCATATATGTCTGTGGATCCCAATGTAAGAAATACTTTATTAAACAGTTAAAAGTAAAAGTGTTTACTTTAAATGTTCATTTCACACCTCATAGCCATAAGCACAAATCAGACTTAGCCAATGAAATTCTGTGGCAAACCATGGTTACCAAGTATTATTTAGATAATCCAGAATATGATTATATTTTTAGATACTCCATAAAATACAAATACAATATTTAAAAACTGATATAAAGTACTTTATGGAATCATAGGACTATGTCAATAGATCCTCATTTGAGAAACACTGCATTCTATCATACGTATTTGTATATATGCCTTACTCTGTATAGACAAAGTATATTTGGGCAGGCTACATGTCTGTTTTTGCTCCCTTTTCACAGAGCCTTCTACTGAGCAGAAATTTTTATTTGTTGATAGAAAGTTTAACTGGATGACTAGATAAATACCTCTTATCAAATTCAGAAGTATATCCTTTAAATGATGACTTACATATATGTATTAGCTAACTTACCAGTGACATCCAAGACCCCTTATTGATAATGAATACCCATCACCTCTTATAAATAGGCAATGGGTTATGTGACTTGGGTTATGTTACTTTGGCCATGGTTTATTGAACATCTGATCTGCCTGGGACATACTCAATCAATCATATTTCTTCTCACAGACTATGAAAATTGTTGTCAGTCTTTGATTGGTGCTTAAAATTAAAGTTTCTATCTGGCTCCCTGGAAATCTTAATTCTGCTGAATGAAGCAGAGAAAACCATTCTGCAGAGGGTGATAGCAATGGGCAGCCACTGGATCTGAGTTTGGAGAAAATGCATAGTAACCTCATGACCTGACTTTCTGCTTCTGAATTAAGTCCCTTATGAGTACCAAAAACAAATTCACTGACATTGAGCCAATTCTGGCACAGAGTGACCATATAGTATAGAGTGCAATTGCTCCACAGGGTTTCCAAGACTGAATCTTTATGGAAGTAGATTACTGCATCTTTCTCCCATAAACAATTGGTTAGTGTGTTCAAATTGTCGACCTTTGCCAAGCACTTTAACCACTGCACCACCAGGGTTCACTTTTCTTTAGAATAAAGAAATCTTATTACTTATTTTTTTCAAAGGAGTTTGGGACTATTTTTGTTACTCACAACCAAGTAATCTCTAATTAAGGCACTCAGGTCAAAATGGGAAATGGACTACACCTCCCAGGAGAGTTGTATGCAGCAAAGGTCACCTGTGGGTCACGTGAATTTTAGAGCAGGCTCTGGTGGTGTAGTGTCTAAGGCATATGACTGCTAACCAGAAGGATGGTGGTTCAAATCCATCAGCCACTCCTCTGAAAGATTGGGAAATCTACTTCTGTAGTGATACCACCTTGGAAACCCAAGAAAGGGTTATTGTGAGTTCAGGTCAACTCAACATTTTGTTGTTATTGTGTAGTGTTGCACCAAAGCAGAAGAAGCTAAAAGAGAGCAAGAGGGAATGGTAGACAAGTGAGAGAAAGAACCAATGGTAGGTTAAGTGGTCATCAAAGAATTTAGAGAAATTGTCTAATGCAATTTTTACTAAACAATGGCATTAGATCTGCACACTCTCCTTCATTTTCCTATTAGATGTTTTGAAAACGTCTATTGTTCCACTTTATAAACTTTGGATATGTATGTCTTTTTTACAATGAATGTGAAGACTAAATATATGTCGGTTGGCAAAATTAGTTCCTGATTTGACCAAATGCATCAATGGCACACAGACTTGGTTTTCATATATGCTGAACTCCTTTGTGCTGTTTCAGTTTTCATTTGAATAAATGGTTCTACTGATTACAATTTTGATAAAGCTAGTATAAGGCAAGAACTTTGGACAAAGATTTCAAAGATGTGGACTAACATCCAAGATCCCCTACTTCTTTCTTGTGACTTGGGTCATATTACTGATATAATTTTTTTGAGCAATACTGGAAAATTTTCATGCAGTTCAAATGTTATCAAGTAAATTTTACAGTTTGTTAATTGTAAATATCCAAAAAGATCAAAATTAGCATGTTGTTTAGGCTTACCATTTAGATTATGAGCTCCTTTTGTTTTCTTCTGCTTTCCCAACATCTAGCACAGATACTGTAACACAAAGGTGCTCATAAATAGCTTGTTTAATAAATTAACCTAGGTTTCAATGGCATACACACACACACACACACACACACACACATATATATATATATATATATATATATATATATATGTGTGAACATGTGTGTATACACAACTAGTGCCCCTACTTATAATGGGTTTGCATTCTACATTGGTTCTGACAAGTAGATTATTTCTTTTTTTTTTTTTTTAATCCAGTTTTCATTATTGTTGCCTTTTATCATATGATCTTTATTTGTCTTTGGAGGCTCACATGAGAATGATAATATCAGCAAATTTTACACTGTAATATTGTATGTAGTACATATTACTAAGATGTACAAAGAAAACAATGAGTGGTTGTAAGTGTAGTTTTTCATAACTTGAATATGCCATAAGTCGGGTACTACTTGTATATATAAATATTAAAACATTTATTAAAATGGCAATGCAAACTCTCCCTAGTGAAGAACAAAGGACAGGAAACAGCAACAGAAGTGATTTAAGTTAGAGTCACATCTAAGAATTTGAATTGTACCCAACAGTGAGGCTGGCTAAAAAGCAGAGGAAGTTGAATATCCCTTCCCTAGAGAGTCTTAAGAAATTGGATTCTGTTCTCCTTGGAGCAATTTAAGTCTAATCTTGATGAACTTGAAGATCTCTCAGCATCTTTCCTATCTCTTTAATCTTAGGATGAAAATGAACCTGAAATCTTCTTTACTGCTGGGGCAGCAATTGATGACTTTGGTACGGGTTTAGATAACACTGATTCAGTAGGAAATGTCTATCAAAGGCACTGTAGCATATATACAGTTTCTCAGCTATTTGAAGCTTAATCATACTAAGTAATTTTGATGTATAATGCTAAAGGGCTTAAAACAATTTGTATTTTTTTTTCCAGTTTTACCTCCAATGAATCACCCTAAGGATATATGATATGCTTCTCTGGGCCCTTTGCTGTGGTTTTAACAAAGGGAGAGTATGTTTTAGAGTTCTTCTTCTTCTTCTTCTTTTTTTTTTTTTTTTTTTTTTGTGATTTGGGTGAAAGTTTACAGAGCAAATTCATTTCCCATACAGCATTTCATACACATTGTATTTGACTGCAATTCCCCACAATGTAATAGATTTCTTCCCACTTCCTCTCTGTAGTTACGCTTTTCCTGTGCCCTCCCCTCCCATACACTCCAACCCCCAAAGCTATCTCCCTGTGCAAACATTGTCCTTCTATTGTTCTCCCATAAGCCATCTCTCCAAGGAGTATATCTACCTGATGTAAATGTTCACCCCAGGTGCCTGTCTATTGTGTGGCTGGAAGCCACAGGAATGAGTTCAGTTTTAGATCTGAAGTGTAACTAGGGCCACAGTCTTGGGGAACTCAACAGGCTCTATCAGACCAGCAAACATTGACCCCCTCCATTTTTTTTTTTTTTTTTTATGATTTTGAGTTTTGTCCCACATTTTTCTCCCACTCTATCTAGTATCTTCTACACTGACCCCTTTTTGAGTGGTTGACAGTGGTAGCCGGGGCACCATCTTGTTCTTCTGGTCTCATGGTCATTTAGGCTGAGGATCACATGGTCTACTAGTCCCTTGGACTAATTGTTTCCATGTATCATTGGTTTTCTTCACTCTTTGCTCTAGATGAGGAGAGACCCATTGTTGCATCTAGATGGCCATCTGCAAGCTTTTAAGACTCCAGACATTATTCACCAAAGTAGGATGTAGAACAATGTTTTTGTGTAGTATGTTATGCCAATTGAGCTCGATGTCCTCTGCAACCATGATCCTGAGCCCACAGGTCCATCCAACTACTCGCTCTCTCAGGTAGCTGGCTGTGGCCAAGAAGCCACCACAACCTTGCCCCATGTCAGCTCTATTATAAACCCTGACATTCTTAAACACATACAAATACACACGTAGAAACATTGTCTGCCAACCCTATACATGGTCATGGGCACACTCTCTGCTGCCTAGACATACCTGATCATTCAGCCTGTTGTCTTAGTGTTCTTGTGACTAATTTTATATGGGTTACTTCCATTAATGAAACAATATGAATGAATCATTCTATGCATTTCAATGGCTTTACATAAATGTGGAAACAATACATCTCAGCTTCTGAATGTGACAGCTTCTAAAATGATGGCAATACACAGATCATTTATAAAGTCCCCTTAAAAGTCTTTCTTTTCAACCAAATTACTCTTGCCCTTGAACTGCCTTTAGATTAGAGCAAGACAAACTGGCACTTTAGAGGGCACAATTTATCACACAAAATGTATTTATTTAAGAACATATGATTACTACTTTCATTTGGGATCTGGCACTCAGCACTGGCACAGTACAATTTGTAATATTGAACACCCTTCCTCATGAGCAACAGCATTCTACCACAGGGAAGCACATCCTCCCATGTTGCCCTATATTTTCAAAACAAAAGGCATCCATATTCTAATACCATAAAAGTTTGTCAGTATGCTGTTGCCAATGTCAGAGATGGACTGTGCTTTGGAAATCAAAGAGGATTTGAGAGACAAAAGCACACAGATATAATAAAAGGCAAATAATGTGTATTAGTCCAGGATTGGTCAAGAAATGAGATCTACTCTAAAGATTATGGGAATAGGTAGTTTATTAAAAAAATTATGGTTACCAAGAATATAGGAAGAGCTGAAAGAGTGAACATTGTGTAGGTTGCAGATGGAAGATCAGGAAAATAGTCCCTTATAACCTTAGTCTGAAATATGTGAGTCTTAAAAAGTTGCCAGGAACAATTGCAATTTCAGTATCTTTGGGAAAGCTCCCACAAATTGTCAGGCTACCATAAAAATGTGGGTGCAGGAGTTCCAGTAAGATGGCAGAATAGGCAGACAAACTACACATACATTCTTCAACAAAGAACCAATTAACACAGATACAGAAGATGATCATGGAGCCCTGAGCTTTGAAAGGAAGAACACAGAAGTGGACTAAATTACAACTAGTAGAAGAACCTGCATGAAAACACCAAAAAAGGAGACATACAGAGCTGCAGACTGTCAATGATCCTGACAGCATGGACAGCATGGATATTGCCAAGTGGTGGGACCTAAGAATTAACCTGAAAACTTGCCCTGCTAGCCAGATGACTGCATTGGTGGCTGGTGAATAAAAAGAGAAGCAGTGAAGAGGTAGACAGGCTGAGCTGTGGACTTTTGCCATTTTGAATGTTTACAAGCAGTTTGACCATTTTGGATATTTAAAGCCACAGTTTTCTCTCAGATTCCAGGGACCTAAGAATAGGTTCCATGTGCTGGGGACCACAGAGACATAATGGACACTATAGACTGGAAAGGTATGATGTTCTTCTTGTTACTCTTACACCCACATACCCTCTTGGTGAATGGATATGTGGCCATCCCTCACTCCAACCCACCTTATGGTGGAGAGGAATTCCATCCCAATCTGTGTGCTCTGACAGAGACTGGATGCCTTGCCCCACCCCACTGAGATTATTCTTTTTAATTTGTTTGTTTTTGTCTGTTTTAAAATTATTATTACTATTATTTTCATCCTTTTTATTATTATTATTTGTTCTTCCATTCCCAGGTTCTAGTTTTCAACTTTTTATCTCTTCTCTTTTCCCATTTTTTTCTTTCTTGTGGTTCCCCCCATTCCTTGATTTTCCTTTTTGTGCATTTCCCATTTTTTTCTCCATTATTCTCCTACTCTACATCTTTTCTCTTTTCCCTGTCTGAAGATATCATGTTTTTTTCCCCCCCCTATCTTTCTCTTCATATTTCTTTTGGCTTTTTAAAGTATTTCTCTAACTATTTTCTCTTGTTTATTGCCATTCCCACCCCCAACGTCCCCCCCCCCTTAATCTTATTTCTATTTTTGGTGATTATTGCTATGATTATGCAGTGTGTGTTTTTCTCCTCTTGCTTTTACTTTTTTGATTTTTTTAAAATTGTTTTTGTCTAACTGAGTGGGAAACAGCAACTGTGCCCATATGACCCAACCACACTTGCACCTCCTGCTGCCCCAGTACTGAATGAGAGCCATCACTTTTTTCTGCACCATCTGGCCAAAAATATATTACCACCAATAACAGCCTGACTCACTCTTGATTGATTTTCACAAACAGTTAGCAGAGATCTGTGTAGCCACTCTCATTCTCTATCAAACTGACCAGGAGACAGGTGGTGAGTACATAAGAAGAGAGGAGTACAGTGCCCTGTTTACTCAGATACATCAAAAGAAAGCAAAAATCTTGGGCGAGGTACTTCAACATACAATTGCCATATAAATATAAATACAAATAAGTCACCATATCTCAGAGATAACAGATCATTACAGTTAACACAATGAAACAAGATAAAGCAATAGAAACAAGGGAGCAAGATACAGACCCAGAACACATTCTTGAGGAAGAAGCATCATTGGAACTCCCTGATAAGGAATTCAAAAGAATTATATTTAAGTACCTTCAATGGTTTGAAAGACAGATCAAAGAAAACACTGACAAAATTGAGGAAAACAGACAAAATCCTAGAATGATTTCAGAAGAAAATACAAGAAAAAAATTATAAAATAAATGAACAATAAGAAATCATACAAAATCTACAGATAGAAATTAATTATTAAGATTAATACTAAATTTTCAGAAATAGATAACACAATGAAAGGGCAAAGGAGTAGAATCAAATCAGTGGAAGATAGAATTAATGAGATTGAAGACAAATACCTGAATACTTCTTTGGAAAGGGAGCAATCAGAAAAAAAACAAAACAAAAAAACCAAAGAAAGCCTAAGATTCATGTGGGATACCATAAAAAGGAATAACCTACATGAAATTGGAATTCCAGAAAAGGTAGAGAAAAAGAAAACCACTGAGAAAATTGTCCAAGATTTGTTGGAAAAGAACTTCTCTGATATGATGAAAGTTGAGAATATATCAATTCAGGAAGTCCAATGAACCCCAATCATGATAGACCCCAAATTAAAATCACCAAGACATATCATCATCAAACTCACCAGATCCAAAGACAAAGAAAGAATCCTGAAAGCAGCATGGGAAAAATGAGAAGTTGCTGACAAAGGGCAACCAATAAGACTAAGCTGTGATTTCTCAGCAGAAACATTGCAGGCAAGAAGGCAATGAGATGGTATGTATAAAACCCTGAAAGAAAATAATTTCCAACCAAGAATTCTATACCCAGCAAAACTGTCCCTCAAATATGATGGTGAAATTAGTAGATTTCCAGATAAGCAGAAATTAAGAGAATTTGTTAAAACCCATTAACCTTATAAGAGATACTAATGCAAGTCCTTCAAACAGAGAACCAATAATAGCAAACACCAACTGACCATTAATACACATCATGACATAACCCACAAACCAATCCAGTTGTAGAAGAATCCAAAGTAAAATAAGCTTACAAGATTGTAAACAGGGAACTAGAGACATCAATTGACAAATGAGGACAACTACAAAACAAAAAGAGGAAATTGTGTAGTTACAGAACTTTTAAATTTTGAGGAAGTCAAAAGAGTTTCAAGATAGACTGGACTGTTCTAAACTCAGGGAAAAAATTATAAATCACAAAGTAACCTCAAAGAAAAATGATAAATCTTCGCACCACAATAAAAAAAAAAAAAAAAAAAGGATAAGCAAAACTATTTAACAAATACTAAAACAACAGCGATGAAAGAAATGATAACATGATTCAAAAATGAAATGAGATCAGAACAGAAAATTACATGGAACAAAGAAACCAGGAACACCATGAAAAAACGCATAACAAAATGACAGCAACCACTAAATGTCAATGAATTAATGCACCATTCAAGAGACAGAGAGTTGCAGATTGGATAAGAAAACACAACCCATCAATATGCTACCTACAAGAGACATACCTTAGAGATAAAGACAAAAGTAGAAAGAAAATCAAAGGTTGGAAAAAGATAAATTGAGCAAATGGCAACCAAAAAAGAGCAGGAGTGGCAATATTAATTTCTGATCAAATTGACTTTAAGACAAAAACCACCATACGAAACAAGGAAAGACATTATGTAACGATTAAAGCATCAATTGAACAAGAAGTCATAACCATAATAGATATATATGGATCCAATGAAAGAGTTCCAAAACACATAAATCAGACTTTAAAAGAGTTGAAAAGGCAAATAGTTGACTCCACAGTTACAGTGGGAAACTTGACTACAGCACTTTCAATGAAGGATAGAACAACTGGAAAGAAACTCAACAAAGATGCAGAAGAGCTAAACAATACAATCCACCAATGTGACCTTATAGACATCTATGGAGCACTTTACCCAACAATAGCTAATATATGTTCTTTTCCAGTGCACATGGAACATTTTCCATGATAGACCATATGTTAGGCCCTAAACCAAGCCTTAATAAATTTAAAAACATTGAAATACTGCAAAGCATCTTCTCAGATCACAATCCTATCTAATTAGAAATCAACAATAGGAAGATCAACAGAAAAAGAGCAAAACACATGGAAACCAAGCAACACTCTCCTTAAGAACTCCCGGGCAATAGAAGAAATTAAAAATGAAATGAAAAAATTCCTTGACTCAGATGAGAATGAAAACACAACATTCTAAAATCTTTGGGACACAGTCAAAGCAGTGATTAGAGACCAATTTATAGCAATAAATGCACACATCAAAAAGCAAGAAAGAGTCAAAATCAACACTTTAAACCAACATCTCCAACAGTTAGAAAAAGAACAGCAAAAAAAGCCTACAGTCACCAGAAGAAAGTAAATAATAAAGACTTGAGCAGAAATGAATGAAACAGAAAATAGACAATAGAAAAAATCAGCAAGACTAGACGTTGGTGTCTTGAAAATATTAATAAAATTGACAAGGCACTTGCAAATTTAGAAAAAGAGGGAGAGAATACAAATAACACAAATGAGAAATGAAATGGGCAACATCACAACAGAACCAACTGAAATAAAAAAGATAATACCAGGATATTTGGAAGAACTCTATTCCAACAAACATGAAAATCTAGAAGAAATGGACAGATTTCAAGAAACACAGTACTTACCTAACCATACACAGACTGAAGAGGAAAAGTTGAACTGATTCATAACAAAAGAAGAAATTGAACAGATCATAAAAAAATTACCACCACACCTAAGCCCAGATGGTTTCACTGGACAATTCTACCAAACATTCAGACAAGAACTGACACTAATCCTACTCAAATTATTACAGAACATAGAAAAAGATGGAATTCTCCCTAACTCATTTTATGAAGCAAACATAATCTTGATGTCAAAACCAGGCAAAGACATCACTCAAAAGGAAAACTACAAACCAATATCCCTCATGAATATAGATGCAAAAATCTTCAGCAAAATCCTAGCCAAAAGACTCCAAAAATGTATCCAAAAAATAATACATTAGACCAAGTGGGTTTCATATCAAGTATGCAAGGATGGTTCAACATTAGAAAAGCAATCAACATCATCCACACATAAATAAAACAAAGGAAAAGAACCACATGATCCTATCAATTGATGCAGAAAAGGCATTTGATAAAATCCACCACCCATTCCCAATAAAAACTCTCAGCAAAATAGGAATAGAAGGGAAAGTTCTCAACATAATAAAGGGCATATATGCAAAAACAACAGCCAACATTATTTTCAAGGGAGAGAGATTAAATCATTCTCCTTGAGAACAGGAACCAGACAAATTTATCACCACATCTATTCAACATTGTATTGGAAGTTCTTGTTG
>NW_006921641.1:846704-864728 GCF_000298275.1 Orycteropus afer afer | reverse complement strand
CAGGATACAAGATCAACATCCAAAACTCAGTTTGATTCTTCTACATCAGAAAAGAGATTGCTGAAAAGGAAATAAGGAAATCAATATCATTTATAATAGCTACCAAAAAAATAAAATACTTGGGAATTAATCTCACTAGGGATAGGAGCTTTGGTAGCATAGTGCCTAAGGCACATGACTGCTAACCTGAAGACTGGAGGCTCAAACCCACCAGCCACACCCTGGAAGGAAGGTTGGGCAATCTACTTCCACAGTGATACTGCCTTGGAAACCCAAGGAGGGATTGTTATGAGTTGGGTCTGACTCAATGGCACATAACAACAACAACAACAGGGATACAAAAGACCTGTAAAATGAGAACTATAAAACATTACTTCAAGAAACCATAAGAGAACTACATAAATGGAAGAACATACCATGCTCATGGATAAGAAGACTGAATGTTGTGAAAATGTCAATTCTACCCAAAGCAATCTACACATTCAGTGGAATCCCACGCCAGATCCCATCACCATTCTTTAAGGATATGGAAAAACCAATCACTAACTTTCACTATGAGTCAAGCCCGACTTGACGGCACATAACAACAACAACAACTTTATATGGAAAGGAAAGAGACTTTGAATAAGCAAAGCATGGTCAAAGAAGAAGAACAAATAGGAAGTCTCACACTCTTGGATCTCAAAATCTATAATACATTCACAGTAGTCAAAAGTGCCTGGTATTAGTACAAGGACAGACACATAGACCAATGGAATAGAATTAAAACCCAGAAATAGATCCATCGACCTATGGTCAACTGATCTTTGACAAAGGGCTGAAATCCATGAAACGGGGAAGAGATTCTGTGTTTAACAAATGGTGCTAGCTAAACTGGATATTTATTTGCAGAAAAATGAAACTATATCTGTACCTCACACCATACACCAGAACTAACTTCAGATGGATCCAAGACTGAAATGTGAAACCTAAAACTATAAAGTCTGCCAAGAAAAAAATAGGGGCAAATTTAGGGACCCTAATATATGGTATAAATAGATCATCACACACAACCCAAAATGCACACCAGCAGAAGATAAACTAGATGAACGAGACCTCTGAAAATTACATTTTTATATGCTTCCAAAGACTTCTCCAAAAGATTCAAAAGATAATCTACAGGTTGGGAAAAAATATTTGGCAACAACATATCTGACAAGGGAATTATCTCTAAAATTTATAGAAAACTCCAACATCTCAACAACTAAAAGATAAATAATCCAATTAAAAAGTGGGCAGACGACATGAATAGACACTTCACCAAAGAGGATATTCAGGTGGCCAACAAACACATGAAGAAATGTTCATGTTCATTAACCATGAGAGAGATGCAGATCACGACAACAATGAGATACCATCTTGGTCCAGCACTAATAGCAAAGTTCAACAAGAGAGAAAATAACAAATGCTGGTGAGGATATGGAGAGATTGGGACTCTCATACGCTGCTGGTGGGCTGTAAAATGATACAACCACTGTGGAAAATAGTATGGCAATTCCTTATGAAGTTGGAATTAGAAATACCATGTAGCCCGGCAATCTCATAAGGAGCTCTGGTAGTGTAGTGCCTAAGGCACTTGAGTGCTAACCAGAAGCTTGGCAGTTCAAACCCATCAGCCACTCCTTGGAAGGAAGATGAGGCAATCTACTTCCGTAGTAATACTGCCTCGGAAACCCAAGGAGGGGTTGCTACGAGTCAGGTCTGACTCAACAGCACATAACAACAACAACAACAATCCTAAAGAAGTAAGAGCCAGGACAAGAACAGATATATGCACACCAATGTTCATCCCAGCACTATTTACAATAGCCAAAAGATTGAAACAACCTAGGTGCCCATCAACAGAAGAATGGATAATCAAACTATGGTGCACACAAACAATGGAATACTCTGCAACCCTAAAGAATAATGCAGAATCTGCAAAACACCACATAATGTGGATGAACTTGGAGAACATAATGCTGAGTGAAATAAGTCAATCATAGTTGGAAAAATATTGTATTGGTTCATTATTGTAAAAAGTAAAGGGAAAATTTTATATCTGGAAGGAAATTTTCTTTGTTGGTGGGAGGGGAGGGGAAGGAACACTCCTAGATAGGTAGAGACAAGTACTGATTTAGGTGAAGGGAAGGGGAAGGATAATGTGCCAAGTGTGAGTGATCAACATGGTGGCATTGAGGAAGACATAAAGAAGTCCATGGGAGGTACAGACATCAAAGATGAATCCGTTTGCATATACAGTACTGTGTTGTCCATGATGGCAAACATTGATTTATGGGTGGACTGGCTGAATGATTAGGTATGTTTATGCATGGGGGATTGTGCACATGACCATGTATAGAGTTGGTAGATAGACCATGTTTCTACAAGTGCATTTGTATGTTCTGTAAGAATTCCCAGGTATATAGTAGAGCTGACAAAGGGCAAGGTTGTAGTCACTTCTTGGTCACAGCCAGCTACCCAAAGGGAGCAAGTTGTAGGACCTGTGCACTCAGGACCATGGTCACAGGGGATATGAAGCTCAAGAGGCATAACATACTACACAAAAACATTGTTCTACATCCTACTTTGGTGAGTAGCTATTGGTGTTTTTAAAGCTTGCAGCCAGCCATTTAGATGTAATGATGGGACTCTCTTTGTCTAGAGAAAAGAAGAATGAAGAAAACCAAAGACATATGGAAACAATTAGTCCAAGGGACTTGTACACCTTGCAATCCTCAGCCTATATGACTATGAGACCAGAAGAACTAGATAGTGTCACTGTCAACCACTTGAAGGGGGATCTGGGTAGGAGATCCTGGATAGAGTAGAAGTACAATCTGGAATAAAACTCAAATATAAAAAAATAAAAAAGAAAGAAAGAAAAGGACTAGGTTTTCTGGTCTGATAGAGCCTGGTGGAACCCCTGAGACTATGAACCGTAGCTCCCCTTCAGGTCTGGAATTGAACCCACTCCTGTGGCTTCCAGCCAAACAAAAGACACACATATGAGCTGAAAATTTACATTAGGTAGATACTCTCCTTGGGAAGATCAATCATGGGCTGTGTATGTGTAGGGAGACAGCTCTGAGGGCTGAAGTGCATGGGAGGGAAGGACACAAGGAAGAGCTAACTATGGGGAGGATGCGGGAAGAGAGCTGTTGCATTGTAGGAAATTGCAGTCAATGTCATGACAAAGTGTATGTGAGCTGCTGTATGGAAAATGAATTTTCTCTGTAAACTTTCACCAAAATCACAATATTTTTTTTTTTAATGTGAGTGCATCTGAGATGTCTAAGAAATCACTGCACATCCTGCATCTGCCTAGGAATCTTGTCACCATGAACACTCAAGAATAATGGTCTCTTCTTTATTCTTCTTGTAAAATATTCCATTAGTTTCTCTTGTTGGAAATATCTAACCAACAACCATATGGGGTAGACCATACTGGACATTGTAGTTCCTGCCTATTCTTCTGCAATGCAAAGGAGGTGGTGTAGGGATGATACTCTGATGATAACAGACAATTCATCACAGTTTGGTCTTAGCAGTGGATGTAGCCAGAGTAGCCATGGTGAGTAGAAATGTGTTTCTGAGCCAACTGCAGCCATGGTTGTTATTCACATAATGGAATATTTTGTCCATCTAATTGCTGAGAGCATCTTCTGCTATCGTTATCCTGATGTGTTTACATGATTTACAAATATTCCTTTACTCTGTGACTATTCTGAAACATCCATCTATATACCTCCTAACCAATTTTACCAATCTTTGAATCTTGCTCCTTTCAAATCCTTCGGTATTCAGCTAAATTCTTAGTCACTGCCCACAAATTAGTGTAGATTTGTGTTCTCATCTTGCAGGCAAAGTGAACAACTGATCAGTGCTCTACCAACAAGGAGAGTGTCCCTTAAACAACTATCCTTTAGGACTACTCCTGCTATCTATTGTAGGGTGATGTCAGATTATCATCTGGAATGATTTGTACACCATGCTCAAATGTTTTTCCTTCTGCATGATCTGGTCAAAGGGCACTTTCTATGAGGTCAAACTGTGATGTGCGAGAAAAGAGGCAATGTAACAGGAATAAGTACCATGGCAGTCTAAGCCACTTTCTCATGCAGTTTCTCTATGTCTTGATAACCTGAGCTCAATGTCATATATACCATGGCAACTGTTCCACCTACATCAGTTTTCTCGATGTGGTGGCTAGGATGCCACTCAGCTTATGATGAGCCACTCAGGATGCCTAGTAAGTGTATGGCTCATGGTCAAATATTCAGGGCCAGGTAGCAAGAGAGAAGCTCTGTTTCAAAGGAAAATGGTTTTCTGCAGAAAAGAACCTAATTTACTATCTATAATCCTACTGATTTGAACAGTGAGTCATTTATAGGGTCCTGCCAAAGGCTCCATATGTTGTTGTTGTTATTGCTACATGTCGTCAAGTCAGACCTGACCTTGTGTTTCCAAGGCAGTATCACTATGGAAGTAGATTGCCCAACTTCCTTCCAAGGAGTGGCTGGTGGGTTTGAACCGCCAGTCTTCTGGTTAGCAGTCAAGTGCCTTAGGCACTACACTACCAAAGGCTCCGTATGCTATCATTTTATCTGTCACAGATAGACCTCATACAACACTGGAGTTGCTGCATCATAAGACACCTGTGGTAGAATAGCTTGCATAGAAGCCTAGACCTGTTGCAGCCCACCCCCCTTGCTTCAGATTCTAGTAAAAACTAAAAATCATATAGGTTACTTGGTAATGTATCCAAGTATCCTTCATGCCCAAATATGATGTACATTATCTTCAAAATTCAAGTTGATCCACTGGACAGTGCAATTGTTTCTTAGTGGTAGTAGATGCCAGATTTATCAGTGTGTTCTTCACCTTAGAGCTGATTATGTTGATCTGCTCAGGCAATGGAATTCTACAGACTTTACTGAGATTGTAAGCCGATGAAATGATTATTTCTCAGAATAATTTTGTCCCACATGGGCCTTATCAAGGTGACTAGGGAAGGAGTTAACAGTTTTTCTATAAAGAGCCAGACAGTAGATAGCTTAAGCTCTGCAGATCACATATGGTCTACCTCACCTGTTCTTTTATTTTTGTTGGTTTTTTTTTAATGAATTAAAAATGTAAAAGCTCTTCTTAGCTTGAGGGCCATGCCCCTGGTCATTTACTGACTCTTGGTATAGGGCAATGCTTCTCAAACTATCTGTGGTATGTTTTGTTTTGTTTTTTATTTTGTTGTTTAATTTCCAATCCATTCCAGACTGCATCTTCTGTAAAATGCAGTAAAATGAATAACTAATAAATAAAATTATAAACACATACAAAATACAAGTTCAAAGTTTAATATTAAGTTTGTAAGTTATAAAATTACATTGTCAGATTACTATAAAATTTCTAAATGAATATTCTCAGATTTACTCATTGGAAATTAGCAGGAAACAATTTTCAAAACTCATTGGTATGCAGTTCAGTATTCAGTGTAGTGGCCTGCTGTCATGATCTGAAGAATGACAAGATTATAAAGTTCCTGGTATCCTAGATTAAAACAATGGCTTGAAAATTTAATATATCCCTGACAGAAGTGAGAGGAGGTGAATTGTTGTCCTTTCCAGGTTGACGTAGTAATCTTTACTAAAGGAATAGAGAAAAATAAAATTCATCAGATCAATAATTGCACACAAGGTACCAGGGGCTGGGTTGATTTCCTGGAGCAGGAGCTGCCATTAAACTCACCACTGGAGTAAATTATGGTAAAGCAGTATAATTCTCCAAGATTGATTTGTCTTCTTCATAGTACAAATAGTTAAGTTCAATGAGTACACGATAGGAATTACCACTCAGGCATCTTTCAAGTCCTTGATAATGACATTAATCTCTGCAGTATTTCCAGGAATGCAGTACTGCTTTGAGTTTTGCAAGTCCTTGTTACAGACTGTTGTTAGCTGCTGTCAGTGCAGCTCTGACTCATGACAACCTTAACCACAAAAGAACAAAACATTGACCAGTCTGTGTCATCCTTACTAGTGTGTCATACACTGCCAGTATGTTCAAGTCCATCACTGTGGCTATTATAACACCCCATGTCACCAAGAGCCTCCCCCTCCCTTACTGGCCCTCTACCTCACCAAACATGATGTCTTCCCCCACTGTGATTGATACCACGTGAGGATCTATCCAAAGAAAATGAGTCAATGTTCTTTTGTGATCTGTAAAGATTTCATTGGCTAATATTTGAGAGTAGATCCCCAAGCCTTTCCTCATAGTATATCTTCATCTAGAAGCTCCACCGGAACTTGTCCACCATGGATGACCCTGCTGGGATTTGAAATATAGGTGATATAGCTTCCAGCATCATAGCAACAGTAGGCCATCCGAGTATAACAACCAACAAGCTAAGAGTGATGTCATGACTATACTAGTGTCTTATATTCTAGTGGCAATGGAATCTGTGTTGTTGTTGTTGTTAAGTGCCATCGAGTCGTTTCTGACTCAGCGACCGCATGCACAGCAGAACGAAACACTGCCCGATCCCGCGCCAGCCCCACAATCCCTGCTATACTTGAGCCCATCATCGCAGCCACTGTGTCAATCCATCTCGTTGAAGGCCTCCCCCTCTTTCGTTGACCCTCCACCCTACCAAGAATGAAATCCTTCTCCAGGGAATGGTCCCTTCTTACAACATGACCAAAATAGGTGAGACGAAGTCTGGCCATTCTTGCTTCCAAGGAGCATTCTGGCTACACTTCCTCCAGGACAGATCTGTTAGTTCTTTTAGCAGTCCATGGTACTTTCAGCATTCTTCGCCAGCACCACAACTCAAAAGCATCAACTCTTCTTTGGTCTTCCCTATTCATTGTCCAGCTCTCACATGCATACAAGGTGATTGGAAATATCATGGCTTGTGTCAGGCGCACCTTAGTCCTCAAGGAGATATCCTTGCTCCTCAGCACTTGATACAGTTCCTTCGCAGTTGACTTTCCCAATGCTACACGTCATCTAATGTCCTGACTGCTGCTTCTGTTGGCATCAATTGTAGAACCAAGCAACGTGAATTCTTTGACAACCTCAATCTTCTCTCCATTTATTGTGATGCTGCTCATTGGTCCAGTTGTGAGGATTTTTGTTTTCTTTATGTTGAGATGTAATCCATACTGCAGACTATATTCTTCAGCCTTCATCAGTAGGTGCCTTAAGTCATCCTCACTTTCAGCAAGCAAAGTTGTATCGTCTGCATATCTCAGGTTGTTAATGATTCTTCCTCCAATCCTGATACCACATTTTTCTTCATATAGTCCAGCTTCTCGGATTATTTGCTCAGCATATAGATTGAATAAGTCTGGAGAAAGGATACAACCCAGATGCACTCCCTCCTTGATTTTAAACCATGCAGTGTCCCCTTGTTCTGTTGGAACGACAGCCTCCTGTATAGATAGAACTATTTTACAGCTTGTCTGGGGCAGATTTATGCTTATCTCTGGAAAATCTGAAAGTCTAATAATGACGCTCATGGAGGTGTGGTGACTGGTCTGTTAACCAAAAGGTCAGTGGTTTGAACCATCAGCTGATCTGTGGGAGAAAGATGTGGCAGTCTGCTTCTGCAAAGATTCACAGCCTTGGAAACCCTATAGGGCAATTCTACTTTGTCCTATAAAGCTGCTTTGGGTCAGAATCAACATGATGGCAGTGGGAATACTGACAGTTAGGCAAGATAAGAATGAGATGTGATAGCTAGTGATTGTTATTATTTATTTCTTTTTGGTGAAAATGTACACAGCAAAAGGAGCTCTGATAGTGCAGTGGTTAAGGCATTCAGGTTGCTAAACAGAAAATTAGTGGTTGGAATCCAGCAGCTTCTCCATGGGAAGAAGTTGAGGAAATTTACTTCTGTAAAGATTTACAGCCTTGGAAACTCTTGGGACAGTTCTACTCTGTCATAAAGAGTCCTTATGAGTTGGAATGGACTCAACTGCAGAGGGTTTGAGTTGGTTTACACAGCAGTACACACACCCATTCATCAGTAATTAAATAGCATTGGTTCATTCTTCATATTGTGTCATCATTCTTGCTTCCTCTACCTATGTTGTTTCACCATCATTGACTTAGATTCATTAACTCCTAAACTTCATCTATGCTTTAGAGTTACTTTTGACAATTTGATCTTCTATAGATCAAGTGAAGCATTCTTTACTAATTTAGCTGAACTGTTTCTTAGTTCAAAGATGACTTCAGGGGAAAATCTTGGTTCATAGTTAAACGATATTCTCAGAATGATAGATTGTGGGTTCCTCTAATCTCAATAGGCCCAATAATCTGAATTCTGTGAAAATTTGGAATTCTGTTCCACAATATTCCCATTTTGATCATATTTCATCTATTAATTCCTTGATCAAAACCTTCAGTAATGATAATGGTAGCTCAGACATCATCTAGTTTCTCTGCTGTCATGGCTAATGAGACAGTAGTTCAGAACAACAGAGACCAATGGTTGTATCTTGGATCACCATTAGCTAATGATTTTTAATGTGCTGCTAAGACTTTGAAATTCCCTTAATGGCACCTAGTACCAGCTTGCTTATATTGTTTATAATGTGTGGACTGATGATTTACATCAGGTTTAAAGAGTTACACAGGTTAGCTTGGGTATGGGACAAGTGAGGTACAGGAATCCACAGGCACCCACAGGAATTGTTCAGCCTGAGATTCCTTGCACATATCTTGGCAGTTTATGATCCAGAAATTAGACTTATTCTGTGCAACTGAGAAAGGGACCTGGGGAATTGTATCTAGAAATCTTTAGAGCCTCTGATGTTTCTTTTGCTTTATTTCTCCTGTTCTATCATATATGTCCCCTTTATAAGAGCTTTATGTGAGTGACTCCTAAGAAGCCTTTTGAGTCCTTTTAATGATCCAATATTATATAATCATTACAGGGTCATTACTGTCTTTAAATCTCATCAGTTCCATTAGAGAACCAATTCCAGATTCCTATTCTTCAAATTCTGTCAACCTCAAACTACTTCCACACCAACATCCATAAAAGTATGGATTCCATCAAGAATTAGAAGACCTCCAAGTTAATATGGGAATAAATATGTTTAGTATATAATTTAATGTTTCATAAATATAGGGCTGCTTTTGCTTGGGCTGGGGCCCAAGGTAGGTGCGTACAGAGGGGTTAGGAACAACTTAGGGAGACAAACTTGTCTGTCAGTTTGTCATTCTGTCATGGCTTATGTGTTGCTGTCAGGCTGGTTGCTATGCCACCAGTGTTTCAAAATGCCAACAGGGTTACCCATGGTGGACAGGTTTTAACAGAGCTTCCAGGCTAAGACAGATTTGGAAAAAGGAAGAGGCCATCCACTTCTCAAACATTTGTTGTTGTTGTTATGTGCTATCGAGTTGAACCTTACTCATAGTGTCTCCTCTTGGGTTTCTGAGGTGGTATCACTACAGAAATAGATTGTGAAAATCTTATGAATAGCATTGAAAAACTGTCTTATATATTATTGGAAAATTTTATGAATAGCCCTGAAACATTGTCTGATAATAGTGCTGGAAGATGAGTCCATCACATTGGAAAGCACTCAAAATTTGACTGGGGAAGAGCTGACTCCTCAGAGTAGAGATGACCTTAACAATATGGATAGAGTAAAGATTTTGGGACCTCCATTGGCTGATGTAGCACAACTCAAAATGAGCAGACAGATGAAAACATCCATTAATAATTGGAACATGGAATGTACGAAGCATGAATCTAGGAAAATTGGAAGTTGTCAAAATGAAATGGAATGTGTAAAGACTGATATCCTAGGCATTAGTGAGATGGAATGGACTGATTTTGGCCATTTTGAATCAGACACCATATGATCTACTATGCTGGGAATGACAAATTGAAGAGGAATGGTGTGGCATTCATTGTCGCAAAGACTGTTTCAAGATATGTTCTGAAGTTCAGTGCTGTCAGTGATAACATAATATGCCTATAAGGAAGATCATTTATTACTATAATTATTCTAATCTATGCACCAACCACCAAATCCAAAGTTGAGGATATTGAAGATTCCTACCAACTTCTGCAGTCTGAAATTGACCAAATGTGCAACCAAGATGTGTTGATTATCACTAGTGACTGGAATGCAATAGTTGGAAACAAAGAAGAATAACTGGTAGTTGGAAAATGTGGCCTTGGTGACCGAAATAATGCTGGAGATCACATGATAGAATTTTGCAAGACCAATGACTTATTCATTGCAATACCTTTTTTTCAACAACATAATTGATGGCTATACATGTGGACTTCACCAGATGGAATGCACAGGAATCAGATTGACTACATCTGTGGCAAGAGGCAATGGAGAAGTTCAATATCTTCAGCCAAAACAAGGCCAGGAGTTGATTGTGGAACAGATCATCAACTGCTCACATGCACGTTCAAGTTGAAGTTGAAGACAATTAAAACAAGTCTACAAGAGCCAAAACATGACCTTGATAATATCCCTCCCAAATTTAGAGACCATTTAAAGAATAGATTTTTGTTTTGTTTTGTTTTCTTGAAGGGGGTAAGAAATCATGGTTACCATGTAAATTGTAAAGATAAGTAAACAGATTTTCACTTGAGCGATTCATGCTTTCCATTGGTAATTTTTTTTTTTTCTGTCATGATTCTGTTCTCTAGAATGTCATCTTTGTCAAGTTCAAATATCCATCTCTTGGTTTACTCCTCTTCATATTCTGCAGTAATAGGTGAATTTTATTTATATGTAAAAAGAGCTGCCTTTTATTCCTATGAGTGGAAAGAGATAAGCCAATCTCTGGAGTGAATTGTTATTATGTATCAGAGGTAAGATTATCCCAGTGATAACCATTTTTCAAGGAGTCCTGGTGACTCCAAGGTTCAGCTCTGCACTAACCAAAAAGTTGGAAGTTCAAATCATGGTTCCATGGGAGGAAGACTTGGTTATGTGCACCTGTAAATATTACAGCCTAGATAACCCAATGGTGCAGTTCTATTCTGTCACATGGGGTCACTATGAGTCAGAATTGACTTTATGGCACACAATAACAACAACAGTCCTCTTTCAGGTTCATAGTGGGTCTGTAAATACCTTCCCTGAGGTCATGTTGTTGTTGTTGTTGTTATGTGCCGTCGAGTCAGCCCCCGACTCATAGCGACCCCTCCTTGGGTTTCCGAGGCAGTATCACTACGGAAGTAGGATTGCCCAACCTTCCTTCCGAGTCATATAGCTAGTAAAGATGTGGTAGAGCTGAGACATGCACCACAGACCAGGACTTAGCTTACACATCTTCAGTTTGTAGTCACTTTTTTCATTACTTAATTTGTCAAAATAAAAACTTGGTGACTCTCTTGTCTGTTGCCAACTTTTTTCTTATATTTTAGTGACCTCTGTAAGTCTGGGCACTGCAAGCTTTTTACCCAGAGAGTGGTTGATTCATGGATTTGTAAAGAATTGCAAATAGGTTTTTGGTGACTGTTTTTCTATGTTATTGTCAGGTAAAACTGAAATCTTCATAGGAGAACATCTCCAGGTCTTTTTCCCACCCAAAGAGCCATTTGGTGGTTTCAAACCACCAATGTTTTGGTTATCAACCTGTCCTTAGCCATTGTGCCACCAGCACTCTTTTCTTCAATGTAAACGTGTAAATTTTTAAACATTATAAACCTCTAAGGTGGATTTTTAAAATATCCATCCTGTAACTGTGTATCCTAGTAAAAGACAAAAAGAAGCAAGTAAAAATATTCAATTGTGCAGCCTAGTGATAAATACACAAGCTTTGTAGTTGGTCAGGTTTGGATTTGAATCTCTATTCCACTTTTGACAGTTGTTTAGTCCTTTAAATCTTTTTACTTATTTGTAAATATTGTAAAGTACTTCCTGATGAAGTTTTCAAGATGTGACAATATTTGATGACTTTGAGAAGAACTCTAGTTATTTTCTCTCTCTCTCTCTTTTTTAAATTGTGCTTTAGGTCCATATTTACATAGGAAAGTTTGTTTTACATTCAACATTTCATGTACATTTGGTTTCACTTAAAGAATATATTTGATGCATTAAACACAAATGTCCAAAAACCAGGGAGTTGTGGGATGACATGAAGAACATCATCCATGAAGAAAGCAAGAGGTCATTCAAAAAACAAGAAAGGAAGAAAAGACCAAAATGGATGTCAGAAGAAACTCTGAAACTTGCCCTTGAATGGAGAGTAGCTAAAGTAAATGGAAGAAATGACCAGATAAAAAGACCAGAACAGAAGATTTCAAAGAGCAGCTTGAGAAGATAAAGACAATTACTATAACAAAATGTGCAAAGACCCGGAGCTAGAAAACCAGAAGGGAAGATCACACTTGGCATTTCTCAAGGTGAAAAAACTGAGGAAAAAATTTAAGCCCCAAGTTGCAAAATTGAAAGATTCTATGGGCAAAATATTGACTGATGCGGCAAACATGAAAAGAAGATGGAAGGAATACATAGAGTCACTGTACCAAAAAGAATTGGTCGATGTTCATCCATTTCAGGAGGTGGCATATGATAAAGAACCAATGGTACTGAGGGAAGAAGTTGAAGCCTCACTGAAGGAATTGGTGAAGAGCAAGGCTCCAGGAATTGGTGGAATACCCATTGAGATGTTTCAACAAATGGATGGCCCGCTGGAGGCACTAACTCAGCTATGCCAAGAGATTTGGAAGACAGCTACCTGGCCAACTGACTAGAAGAGATCCATATTTGTACCCATTCCAAAGAAAGGTGATCTCACAGAATGTGGAAATTATTGAACAATATCACATGCCAGTAAAATCTTACTGAAGATAATTAAAAAATTGTTGCAGCAGTATATTGATAGAGAGCTTCCAGAAATGCAAGCTGGATTCAGAAAAGGATGTGGAATGAGGGATATCATTGCTGATGTCAGATGGATCTTAGCTGAAAGCAAAGAATACCAGAAAGAGGCTTACTTGTGTTTTATTCACTATGGACATGTATTTGATTGTGTGGATCATAACAAAGTATAGATAACATTGAGAAGAATGAGAATCCCAGAATGCTTAATTGGGCTCATGAGGAACCTGTACATAGATCAGGAGGCTGCCATTTGAACAAACAAGGGGACACTGCATGGCTCAAAACCAAGAAGTGAGTGCATCAAGGTTGTGTCCCTTCACCATACTTAACCAATTTATATGCTGAGCAAATAATCTGAGAAACTGGATTATATGAAGAAGAACGTGGCATAAGGATTGGAGGAAGGCTCATTAACAGCCTGCAATATGCTGACGACACAATTTTGCTTGCTGAAAGTGAGGATGACTTGAAGCACTTGATGATGAAGATTGGAGACTACAGTCTGAAGTATGGATTACACCTCAATATAAAGAAAACAAAAGTCCTCACAAGTAGTCCAATAAACAGCTTCATGATAAATGGAGAAGAGATTGAAGTTGCCAAGGACTTCATATTATTTGGTTCTGCAATCAAAACCAATGGAAGCAGCAGTCAAGACATCAGCTAACATATTACATTGGGCAAATCTGCCGCAAAAGAACTCTTTCAAGTGATAAAGAGCAAAGATGTCTCCTTGAAAGCTAAGGTTCGCCTAACACAAGCCATGGTATTTTCAATTGCTTCTTATGCATGTGAGAGCTAGACAATGAATAAGGAAGACTGAAGAAGAGTTGATGCTTTTGAGTTGTTGTGTTGGAGAAGAATGGTAAGAGTACCATGGACTGCTAAGAGGACTAACAAATTTGTCCTGGAAGAAGTGCAGCTGGAATGCTCCTTGGAGCGAGAATGGCCAGACTTTGTCTCACCTAATTTGGTCTTGTTGTCAGTGGGGACTATTCCCTGGAGAAGGATATCATGCTTGGTAAAATGGAGAGTCAACAAAGAAGGGTAAGGCCCTCAACAAGATGGATTGACAGAGTGGCTGCAATGATGGGCTCAGGTATAGCAAAGATCATGAGGCTGCCACAGGACCAGTGTTTCATTCTGCTGTGCATAGGGTCATTATGAGTCAGGGATGACTCTACGGCACCTAACAACAACAACAACAACTATAGAAAGATCTGTGGCAATGAAGGGTGAAAAGGCCGGAGCCAGAAAATCACAGTTACTGACCACCACTGAAGTTGGCGATGTTCAAAATGACTGCCAATTTCAGCACTCATTGAGAAAGCTTCCACCTATGTGGAAAAGAAAAAAGTTATTTTTATAAGTTTGATTTAGAATATTGATCACTAACTCTTAAATATTTCAATATTTGGTATATGAGTATGCATTCATACTTGCACCTGAGTTCCGTGAATGTTAGTGCCAAGTCTACTTTTTCTCTTCATTCTTTCCTGTTGCCTTTCCTTGATAAAGCTTTTGCTTTGCCTAAATTTAGTGTTCATTGACTATGTATCCACTACCTGCCATGTATGACCAAGACACATTTTCCTTTTATTACAAAGGTAATGGCATTTCATGATTATAGGTCCTCTCTGGGGATTTTCTTTAGCTGTAACTTTGAATCTTCAAAACAATATTTGTTTATATTAACAATATTGTTTGTATTAACTCAAAAGACTATCATATAGTATCTTATTGTAGTACATTTGCATTTAATAAAATAACTTTGTGGTAAAAATGGACAAGAATTTAGAAGTTATTTAGCCCTATAGCCAAACTTTGCTGTGTGGGGTGTCCTAGGAGTAGAAGTTGACTGTCACCAGGAGAAAATTAGGATGTGATTTTGGACTCTTTCTTTTCAAACCACTGCTTAACCAGAGATGTTTTTGCTTTTATCTAATTTGTTTATATTTCTTGTTAAGATTTTGTCTTAAAATGTTCTTGAATTAAAAGAAAAAAAAAAAAGGTTTAAAACTACTGACCTAACTCCAGTCTTTATTTTATATTTGAGGAATTCAAAATCTAGAAAAACAGAGCAATTTGCTTAAGGTCAGAAAAAGAAACAAAGGTAGAGCTGGAAGTGAAGCCTAGGTCCCCCACGCCCCTGACTACAGCCTGTGCTCAGACTGCACAGCACCTGGAATTCTTGATGTTCTTTGCAGAGTAATGTGAAATGCTGGCATAGCTTGTTTTCCATAAATAAAAAATAAAATTTCCTGTTAATAAAATTACCAATATTGTAGCCTAGAATATGTAAATAGAAGCTGATATCAGAAACTCACACACCCAATAATACTTATTTGCAATTTAAAAACATTTTATTTTTTCTACTCAATTATTTTCCTCAAATTGGAAAAATGTAATTGTAGTGGCAGGTTACCTCAGTGGACCTGGACAAAAAATGCTGTTCAATGGATGGAGAATATGTGATCCGAGTGCTATATTATGCCACTTCATTCACACATTTTCTAAGTCTCTGATTAAAGTTACAGTTAATGTTTTGCATATTTGCACACAATTTGTATTATGCAATTGAAGTATTTTTAATTTATGTACTTAAAAAACTGATATGTTTTTCCCTCTCAGAAAGCTTGGAGAAATAGAGTTTTGATATTATAGAAATATGTTCTTTAAAAGTACAACTTTCTGAGTTTGGCCTTCAGTTGAAAGTTGGAGAGATGCTAAAGAAAGTGTTCAAGATACCTGAAAACTCCTTTTGATTTTTTTAAGCCTCTGGTAGCATAGTGCCTAAGGCATTTGACTGCTAACCAGAAGCCTGAGGGTTCAAACCCACCAGCCACTCCTGGGAAGGAAGGTTAGGTAATCTACTTCCGTAGTGATACTGCCTCGGGAACCGAAGGAGGGGTCATTATGAGTCAGATCCCGCTTGATGGCAGTGGTTTTTTTCTTTTCTTTTCTTTCTTTCTTTCTTTTTTTAAACAAATCTAACTTTCTTCTCTGATGAATCAGAACTTCTTGCTAATGTGTAAAGAAGATTAATGTACCATGAATAATTCAATTCAACGTTATGGGGTTGAGTGTCATCAGCATTAATAGAAAGTTACCAAAGGTGTCAAGCTAATAATGTTATTTTACACAGGTAGAATAGGTGCTCATAGATTAAAGTAGACTTGTTAAAGTATTTTTTCAGTATTTTACCATTTAAGGACTACTTTACCAGATATTTTACTGACAGGGTGTAGCGTGGCAAATAGACCCAATACAGTGCTAACCAACGATGTCTCAAAATATCTCCTTATTCTGCACCAACAGTTTCTGAATTTATCTATTAAATACTTCTCCTTTGAGATTAAATGCAAATTTTGAATATGATAAAACCATTACTGAATGATATGATGGATGAGATTTCAGATAAGTGAGTATGGTGACTAACTAAATCGTCAGCCAACCAGTCAGTCGGCAACTATTGCAGGAACATCTGTGATCCAGCAATCCAGATAGTGACAGTGGGAGTGTCATGGGAAAGGATGTCATTTTAGAAATACTGTGTCTTTCAGAACGTATAATGTAAAGAATAAAGATGCAAGGGCAATTATTGTGACTGTAGAGATGCCTGGGAAGAGTCAGACTAGGACTCATTAAATAACCTGAAGCATATAGATGGCTAAGAAAGATTTTAAAGTGGTCAGCAGCTAAGACATGATATTTTTTTTTTTTCAGGCAGAATGAAACAAGAGTCACTGCAAAAAGTAGTTCTTAGAAGAATTGTGTGAAGCCTTTAAATCAGGTCTTGAAACACTTTGGGAAATAATTAAAATAGAACAGTAGGTATATGGAGGCTAGAACCAAAAGAGTTTTTTGTTTTGTTTTGTTTTTCCCTTAGGGACTAAGGTTGTTGAGGGAGCTCAACTGGTTTTGACATTGAGGAGAATTTAGTGTGGAGAATGAGGATGAAGTTAATGCTAGGTGTTGATTTACTGGAGGAAGAAATGCAAAGAGCTCCAAGACTTGGATCGATCATTTCCTTAAAAAAAGTGAAGATGAACATTTGGAGTAGAAATTCAGTATCTATCACTTAACTGCATAAAAATGATATCCTGAGTACATAACTATACCTTTCCTTACAACAACCGTTACAACTTCTAGTCTCTCATCATGTCTACATCTCTACCCTATGACTTCATTGAGTTGATTTTTTTCTTGGCTTCTCTGAGTATAAAGAGTTCATAAAAAGTGTCCTCTGTCACAGGGCTATCAGATTTAACAATTAAAAATAAAGGATACTACTTAAATTTCAGTTTCAGATAAACAATCAGTAGGTTTTTTTTTTTTTTTTTCCTCCTAATATAAATAGTCCCCATACAACATTTGGAACATTAAAAAAAGGAAATAAGCCATTGCTGACTCACAGTGTCCCTATGTGAGTAATGGAACATACATAAACTAAAAATATGTTTTTGTTTATCTGAAATTGAAATTTAACTAACATGTCCTATATTTTATCTGGCAACCTAGTCCCTCAATTTCTTTCTCAAAATAAAATTTTCTTCATATCTTTAGACTGTAGCTCCTTTATTCTCATTTCTGGGAAGATATATATCTTCTTGCTAGAAACTAATCCATTCATTTGCACTCTCAGTTTCATTGACTCATATTCTCTGTGGCCTTGCTCGAGCAGTCATTTTTCCATTTTTCATTTTAATTTATTTATATCCTCTCTCATGTACCCAAATTTCTTTCCTTTGACTCTCTCCATTAGTTCCTTTCCTTCTTTGGCTCAAAATATTCCTATCCTCTACAATTTTCCTTAAAATTTTTCTCCCTCAACTTACTTCTTTTAACTGCTAAACGGCTCAAAAGAATGAAAGTCCTACACCTACTGCTTTTCCTTCCTCAAAATGCCCTGTTTTGTATTATGATTTTATATTTATGTATGTCTGCATCTCCAAGTAGTAACCCAACCATGGAGGAAGGATTATCCGGGGCAAAAGGGTATTATTTTCTAGAAGCTTATTTCCGAAGATGATAATTTGAGGAGATGTCAAACGAAAGTCAAAGGAGAAGTTGAGGCGGGGCAAGATGGCAGACTAGGCAGAAGGATTGCACAGACCCTCTTCAACAAAGAAAA
>NW_006921641.1:831919-839259 GCF_000298275.1 Orycteropus afer afer | reverse complement strand
GACATGAGACAAAGTATATGTGAACTGCTGTATGAAAAATGAATTTACTCTGTAAATCTTCACCCAAATCCTAATAAAAAAAAAAAAAAAAGAAAGAAAGAAAGTCAAAGGAGAAGTGAAATTGGAAGGCAAAAACAAATACACACTCAAACAAATGAAAACAGGTCTTATTTTTTTTTTAACTATTTACTGAAATCTTCTTTGATTCAAGTACTCTGATAAGCTATTTATAACTTATTTTATCCTGGGAACAACTAAATATGATTTCACTTCTGGTTCTCCAGTTCATAGATGACATAACTACAGTTTGGTGAGGTTAAAGAATAAGTAAATAAAAAATTAAAAAAAAAAAAAAACTTATTCAAGATTATATAGCTACTAAGCAATGATGCAGGCATTTGAGTCTAAAGATTTTGATGTCAAAGCTAATGGGTTAGGTCCAATGAGTGAGTAACCATCACTTCAACAATTTACAAACAGATATCTACCCAAATACTTATTTCAGTTTCAGTGAGCTTTTAAACTATATTCTCTTTCATTAGTGTGAATAATATTTGCTCTAGTGATTAACCAAGTGAAACATAAGTGCTTAATTTTTAATGACATTATCACTTGATAGCTTGGGGAAAGGTGGTGCAGATCAATGCAGACTAAAGTTTTCATGCTATTCATTTTCTAGATGACATTTTTAATTGCTTGCTACTAAAATAATAACTTGGCCTACTTCAAACATTTCTGGGTCTCTTTTAATTAACCAAGGTTTTTATCTACTCAGAAATTTATTGTATCATATCTATATTTAAGTGTGTACTCAGGCATTAAGTGATGGAAATGTATAATTGCAAGACTTAAGCAGACTTCTTGGTGGTCATGGGTTATTTTCTATCTTCTAAGAATTTCCATCTTCAAATTTAGGTTGATTTCATAATCCCTTTCCCCTCTAATCTAACAAATACTTCTTAAACATTTATTACTTACATAGATTATTAGTGTCTATAGCTAATGTTCATTGTGTTATATCTAATAAAACAATAGTAAAGCCTCTGTCTTTATCAAAGTAGTTGTGGATATGAAACAACACACATACAGGATGATGATTACAAGAGTCTGGGCCAGGATGTCAACACTAAAGATAGACTAGAAGACACTCATGTTAGGACATTGTTAGGAATTTCTGACTAACCCAATATAGGAGTTAAGGACATATGTTTTCATTTCTCTTAGATTTACACTAAGAAATGGAATTGAATCCATACCTGTGGCTTCCAGCCAAACAAAAGACAGGCATATGAGTTGAACATTTACCTGAGCTAGATACACTCCTTGGAGAGAACAATCATGGGAGAAAGAAGGGCTGCTTATGCACAGGGAGACAGCTCATGGGGCAGGAGGGCATGGAGGGATGGACACGGCGAAGAGGTAACTATCGGGAGAAAGTGGGAGGTGAACTGTTGCATTGTGGTAAATTGTAGTCAATGTCATGAGACGAAGTGTATGTGAACTATTGTGTGGAAAGTGAATTTGCTCTGTCATTGGGGTTTGGATTTGCATTTCCCTGATGACTAATGTTAGCATCTTATTGTATGCTTATTGGCCATTTGTATATCATCTTCAAAGACTTGTTCATTCAGCTCCTCTGCCAATTTTTTTCAGGTGGATTAATAATTTTATTTATTATTTGGTAGAGTTCTTTATGCACTATAGTTACAAGTCCTTTATCAGATATATGATTACAAATATGATTTTCAACACTCTGATTGGTCTTTTCACTTTTTTTTGGTAGTGTCATTTGAAGAACAAAAATTTAAAATTTTGATTAAATTTTAATAGTCTATTTTCTTCTTTTGTTGCTTGTGCTCTTGGCATCATATCTGTGAAACCATTGCTAATATGAAGGTCATAAAGATTTATCCCCATGTTTCTTCTAAGTTTTATAGTTATACTTCTTACATTTATGTTGCTGATCCATTTTGAATTATTCTTTTCTATGTGGTGTGAGGTAAGGACTCAACTTATCTATTTGCATGTGGTTATTCTGTTGTTCCTGCACCATTTTAGCACAGTGCAGCTTTTCTGCAACTTCTCAGAACTTCATTAATTTCATTAATCACTTCACTTGAATTGGTTAATCAACTTAGTCAGTATGGGAGATGTTATATTTTTCAGCTACTCTACAAGTTAGACTATTTTTCTGATTTCTTTTAAGGCACATTTGAGAGCAGAAGAAGATCATTCATAATTTTCTTTAATTTTTCAATCTAAGGGGTGTATCTTAAAAGTTTTTACTCATTATTTAGGGCCACGCTGTCTCGAATGTGGAGCATCATTGAATAACATTGAGTGGATTCCTCATCATTCATCGGTAAGATGATCTAAGGGAGGTAATATGAAGTTCCCTTTTTAGGAGGTTTGCATTGAATTTTAATTTAATAAATCTAAAATAAAGATTGTTTTATTCCTTCTATGAGTCATAACTTGGAAATAAGACATAAGAGTTATGAGCTATGATAGTGGCTAAAGTATTAAGATTTATGTATATTGACCTTTGTGAGCACAGAGTGGGGAAAATATTTCTATGGGTGAAACTTCCCAATTTTTCTGCAATAGCATGCTACTGTGGATCATCGGCTCCTGCGTGCTTTTCAGTAAACTTTCAGTGATATCCCCATCATGAATAGTGACATACTGGGAAAAGATTTTATCTCATTTGCATTGGGCTCAATTACTTGAAGATTGATAATTAAAGGCATGATTGGTAATTAAAAGTACAGAACATGTACCTTCCAGCTAGTTTTTAATATGGATTTATGCTGATGGTTTTTAGGCTCAATCATCAAGTTCAAAACCATAGAACACATGTAGAATACTTTCCTTTGGAAAGGGAGCTTACACTCACTGTCTTGAGAACTGAGTGTACTGTGTTAACCTAAAGTACCATGGACTGCCAGAAGAAGAACAAATCTGTCCTGGAAGAAGAGCTGGAATGCTCCTTGGAAGCAAGAATGGCCAGAATTCATCTCACCTACTTTGGTCGTGTTATCAGAATGGACCATTTTGGAGAAGGCTATCATGCTTAGTAAAGTGGAGGGTCAGTGAAGAAGGGGAAAGCCCTCAATGGAATGGATTGCCAGAGTGGCTGCAATGGTGGGATCAAGTATAGCAAGGATTGTGAGTCTAGCATAGGACCAGGCAGTGTTTCATCCTGTTGTACATAGGTTGCTATAAGTCAGAGCTGACTCGATGGCACCTAACAACAACAACAACATATCCCTTGTGATTTCCTCCTCTAGGAAAGTGTGAGATATACAAGGACATAGATTACAGCAGGATTTTAATTTTTGATTCCATCGCTGATGGATTTTGGTTTTAATGGGTATTGGGAAAATTTTTGAAAGGTGTTTATGAGTGTCTCTACGTATTTTCCCAGTTTTCCTAGATTAGTATTTGCACATTCCATGTTCCAATTTTTAATGGATGTTTGTGAAGTTTCTTCTCATTTTGAGTCATACCATATCAGGAAATGAAGGCCCTGAAAGTTTTATTCCATCTGTGTCAGTAAGGTGGACTTCTACTTTGAGGCAACAGCTTTTCCTCAGTCATATTTTGAGTGCTTCCCAACCTGAGGGGCTAATCATCTACACTATATCAGACAGTGTTCTGCTGCTATTCATCAGGTTTGCACTGGCCACTTTTTTCAGAGGTGGATTGCAAGAGCCTCCTTCCTAGTCTATTTCAGACTGGAAGATCCATTGAAACTTGTACACCATGTGTAGTCAGTATCACAGCAACATATAAGCTAATACAATAAAACAAACTGGCATAAAAGTGGTGGGAAGAATACAGAGAGTCACTGTAACAAGAACTGATATTATTGAAGGAAGAAGTACAAACTGCTCTGATGACATTGATTTTTTTAAAAAAAGCTCCAAGAATTGACATAATGCCAATTGAAATGTTTCAACAGATTCAGCCCTGGAGGTACTCAGTTATCTCTGCAAAGAAATTTGGAAGACAGTTACCTGGCCAACTGATTGGAAGAGTTTTCATATTCATGCCCATTCCAAGGAAAGATTATTCACTAAAATGCAGAAATTATCAAATAATATCATTAATATCATATGTAAGTAAAATTTTGCTGAATGTAATAAAAAATGGTTGCAAAAATACATAAACGGAGAATTGCCAGAAATTCAAGCCAGATTCAAAAGGTGACATGAAACAAGGGATGTCATTGCTGATGTCAGATTGTTCTTGACTGAAAGCAAAGAATACTAGAAAGATGTTTACCTGTATTTTGTTGATTATGCAAAGGTGTTCAAATGTGTGGATCATAACAAATTATAGATAACATTTCAAAGAATGGGAATTCCACAACAGTTAGTTGTGCTCATGAGGAACCTGTAATAGACAAAGAGGCAGGCATTTGAACAGAACAGCAGGATACTGCACAGTTTAAAATTAGAAAAGGTATTTGTCAGGGTTGTGTCTTTCAAAATACTTATTCAATCTGTATTGGAAGCAAATAATCTGAGAAGCTGGACTGAAGAAGATGTTGTCAGGATTGGTAGAAGACTCATTAACAATGTGCAGTACTTCAGATGATATGCTGAAAGAAAAGAAGACTTGGAGCACTTACTGATGAATATCAAAGCCTTCAGTATAGATTACCTCTCAATATAAAGAAAACAAAAATCCTCACAACTGGACCAATAAGCAACATTATGATAAACAGAGAAAAGATTGCAATTTATTTTACTTGGCTCCACAATCAACATCCATGAAAGCAGCAGTCAAGAAATCCATGACACATTGCATTGTACAAATGTGCTACAAAAGACTTCCTCAAAGTGTTAAAGAGCAAAGATGTCACTTTGAGGATTAATGTGCACCTGACCCAAACCATAGTATTTCAACCACCTCATGTGCATTTGAAAGCTGGACAAGGAGTATGGGAGACTGAGAAGAGTTGATGCCTTGAATTATGTTGGCAAATATGGAGAGACTTTGTCTCACATACTTTTGGCATAGTATCAGGAGTGATCAGCCCTTGGGAAAGGATATCATGCTTGGTAAAATAGAGGATTAGCAAAACAGAGGAAGACATCCAATGAGATGGATTGATGCAATGGCTGTAGCAATGGACTCAGACATAGCAACAATTAAGAGGATGGTGCAGAACTGGGCAGTGATTTTTTTTTTTTTTTTTCTTGTTCAGTCTTTATCCTGCATCTGGCTCATCTATCTAACCTCCAATGCTTTGACTTTGACCTAATGGTCTGCCATATTGCCTGATGAATTTGGGATTTGTTAGCCCATGCCACCTGTGTACCAAGAGCCAGCCATCCTACTTGCCAGTCTTGGATTTGTCAGCCTCCCTAGCTCTTGAGCCAGTAGCTTGTCACCTTCAGATCATGGGTTCCTCAGCCCCTGCTGTTATGTGAGTCAAGAGAAGCCTCCATCCTGACATCTGGTCCATGGACTTGGAACTTAGGAGCCTTTACAACCTCATTGTAAGCAATTTGAAGGCACCAAACAGCAGTATCAGCTGCATTTTTACTGTGTTTGTCTCTAACATATAATAATACATGTCTATAGAACGGTTAGGAGCTCTGGTAGCATAGTGCCTAAGGCACTTGACTGCTAACCAGAAGGCTGGCGGTTCAAACCCACCAGCCACTCCTCGGAAGGAAGGTTGGGCAATCCTACTTCCGTAGTGATACTGCCTCGAAAACCCAAGGAGGGGTCGCTATGAGTCGGGGGAGACTTGACGGCAAACAACAACAACAACAACAACATAGAACGGTTGTCTTACAGAGCAGAGGAAATTTGTCTACAACAGGGTAGTAAGTGGAAGGAAGTGTGATGATATTAAATATCCAGTAGAGTTGTAAACTAGCTTTGTCCTGTTCATTAGGGGTTTCTAAGCAAATTCTTTCTGTTGAATTGAATTTTGTGATTCCATTTACAAGGAAATCTCTAGCTAATAACTTAACCAGAATAGAGTTGCATAGAAGAAAAGTATCCTCTTTTGTTCTTCAATTAAGAATCTAATGGAGATAGATAAGGGTTCAGAGTCAGAGTGAAACAAATTTAGAGTGGTGGTAGGAATTCCCTATGATAATTATGCTCTAATTACTCTGAGGAAATAGTTGAGGTAAAGTGGTGGAGTTTAATGTGTGAAGATTGGAACTTGCATCCAATGGAAATGTTAAGGTTTACCTTAAACTATTATGCTAGGCTCATTTTGAGTGACTAAAACAATTTTTAGAAAATTCTATTTGCTAATGTGTACTCTAGAGGAGCCTATTGCTGGGGTTCCAAATGGATTTAGGGCCAGTCTGTTTAGTTCTTTTTTGATCCTTTATAGAGCTGTCTCTTTTACATTGCCCAAACTGTTCCTAGTTTCTTTCATGAATTTCTTAAGTATTAAAACTTAAAGAGTTTTAAGTTTTAAAAACAGGACCTGTTTTAAAAAGGAATTTCACTTGTCCAATGACCATGGCCAAGACAATCTTCACAGAACTGTCTAAATTACAATATTGTAAGTTCCCCACCTCTTCTGTTTTTCTTCTTTAAGAGTTTTTGTAGTGTTCAGCTACTTGTGCTAATTCCTCTATTTGTTCTAATTCCTCAAGATGAGAAATTCAAATTCTCTCCACTATTTTATTCCATTTTACAAAAAGAAGAGTAAGATTCCTCGCTGGGTAGGCATACATTGAGACACCAGAATAGTGTTTATATTGTCTTAGTGAGATTTTTTTCTTAAGTAACCAGTTTATTGTACAACTTTTCGTCTATAGTTTTGGATATTTGTCAGTTACTGTAATAGGGAACATTTTAGGAATAAACTGCAAAAACTTATTTTAAAACTAATTATTTGTTCATAATAGGTTCAACTTAATTATTCAATCTGTAGGCTGAGCAAATAACCCGAGAAGCTGGACTATATGAAGAAGAACACAGCACCAATATGGGAGGAAGACTCATTAACAATCAATAATATGCAGATGACACAATCTTGCTTGCTGAAAGTGAAGATGACTTGAAGCACTTACTACTGAAGATCAAAGGCTATGTAATCTTCAGTATGGATTACTCCTTAGCATAAAGAAAACAAAAATTCTCACAAGTGGATCAGTAGACAATGCTAGTCACAATAACTAGGAAAAAGATTGAAGTTGTCAAAGATTTCATTTTACTTGGATCCGCAATTAACACTCATGTAAAAAGCAGTCAAGAAATCAGACATATCATCAAAAAATTACCAACTAAAAAAAGTCCTGGCCCAGACGGTTTCACTGGAGAATTCTATAAAACATTCAGAGAAGAAGTGATACCGA